>NC_142933.1:42208508-42226008 GCF_046866305.1 Octopus bimaculoides | reverse complement strand
CTAAGTGGAATATATTATTTTGTCGTGATAAAGAAGATAAATCTGACGTTTCAGATAGAATTCTTCGTCAGAGAGAGATATTAAATGCTTACTAGAGGTGGTGGTAGTAAATAGATTGGGAGTAATAATGAGTGCGAGAATATAAGTAATAGGGAAGAATAAGAGAGGAAGCGGCCATTAGGTGGAACAAGTGTCAGCAGGAAGATATCGGTCGAAGCGTGGGAACCCCCACCACCAAAACGCTGACGTTTAAAAAAAAATTAGATAAGTAAAATCTTGACTTCGTGTCTATTATGGCATTTGACCATGGACGACAAATCTCAAAAAGGGTTAAGAACAAACCCCACTTCGGTCTCTGCTACCATGACGAAGTTGAATACCTTATGAAAAAGCAATTCCATTAATTTGCCAACAAGACTGGAAGTGTACAAGCCCTTGGCAACTTGGATCTTTCTATATACGTGTGATAGCTGGACTCTTACAGCTGACATGGAAGGAAGAATCCGGGCATTTGAGCACAAGTGCTACAGAAGACTGTTACACACCCCGTACACAGAGCTCAAAACGAACAACTTTGTCAGGCAGCAAGTTACAAAATTAGTTGGCTTCTTGCAAGAGACCAGTGAAGACGTGAGTCTGTGGGCTCTGTCTTTTGAAGGAAAGAAGAAAACTGTCGAGGTAGGTGACTTTGTTCGTTTGAACTAGGCATAATTTATTGTTTGTCTATTTTTTCAGTAAATTCTACTCAGCTCTGGGGCAATTTCGCCTACTCTTGATGTTTTTTGTTGTTGCTTGTGTTCGCAAGCAAAAGTTGTTTTGTGTGTGTGTGTGTGTGTGTGTGTGTGTGTGTGTGTGTGTGTGTGTGTGTGTGGTGGGGGGGGGGGGGAGCGCATCTTCGCCTGAAAAAAACGAAGTTGAACTTTTATTTTTGCGCTTGTTCTGGTCGCGTTGTTCCGGCTTCATTTTTTTTTTTACCAAAAAGGCCTGGAGTACATTGTGGTCTAGAGAAGTTTTTTCACTCTAAGTGAATAACTGTGCAAGTTCTGTGTGTTCCAGTCGTGCAGTTCCAGGTTCAAGCAGTAGGCCCGGATTACCTAGTGGCTGTGCTTTTGAACTGTTTTTTCTTCTGACTTGTTTTTCTTGAACTGTTTCTTCCTGTTTTGCTGTGACTTCTTCTTTTTTTGAATTTTTGAACTGTTTTCTGTTATCTGTGTTTTTTTTTCCTTTTGAACTGTCAAAAAAAAAAAAAGCATGGTGAAGCAGAGCGCTGCCTTGGAGTGGGAGGTTGTCCCACCCAAGGAGTGGTTGAAAGACTTAGAAAAAAGAACGGTGGTGCTGAGGACCTATTCTAGGTCGCTCGGCACCATCGTTCAATTCAACAAAGAAAAAATTGAGAAAGAGTTGGCAGATTATTTGCCAACTGTCAAACATATAGCTCGGTGGGGGGGGGGGGTCGCAAATTTGCAACGGTGTGGTTGCTGTTTGGCTCTCCCGAGGAAGCTTGCAAATTTGCAAGCGAGCCCCTTGAGGGAGAGGAAATTTTGTTCCTCCCCACATATTATGGGAAGAAGCTGATAAGAGCCTGGGTGCGTGGGCTGCCGCACGGGATAAATCCCCAGTGGATAGAAGAGACTGTTCGCAGGGGTTTGGGTGGCAGCAATTTCAGGTTCTTGAGTGTCAAAATGAGCCTGTGGCTGATTGGATCGGGGCAAAAGCTGTTTTGACCCTTTGGACCCAATCAGCTAAAGACCTTGTTTTTCCTAATTTTTTGAAGCTGGCCAGATCCAGGTACCCGTTGATACTCGAGGAACGCCCCCCCCCCCCAAGTGTCATCTGTGCCTGGAGCCTGACCATATCAGGAAGAACTGTCCCCAGGGCTGTGGTAAGGCCCTGGAGTAGGAAAAAGAAAAGGTGCCCGCCGCCCCCATTGGAGGGACAGACGGTGGAAGTCGTGGAGGAAGTTGTCTCCACGAAAAAAAGAAAGCGGAAGAAGGTGAGCAACAATGGTTGCCCATCGAGGGATCCGCAGGTTTCGGGAAAGGAGGTCCTTCCGATTAAACCTACAGAGGCCCCTGCTCCTGCAACCCCAAAGAAAAGAAGAAAGAGGAGAAATGGGACACGGCAGGCGGATGTTGATACACCGTCAGCATGTCCCGATGCTTCATCGGTGGGAAGGGTGCCACCGATGAAGCAAACTGAGGCTCCCCACCCCGTGAGTGGGACAGTGATAGCATTGTCTTCTACTGCAAGGGAACGGTCATGGAGTGCTACCTAGATGGCATACTGGACCGTGAACGGTTAGAGTCCGAGTGTCTGGACTACTCAGAGTGGCCTCCACAGGTGTACGCAGAGGTTCTGAGCAATTCAGAGTTGTTCCAGATAATGGCCTCCTTTAGAAAGGAAGATTTTCAATTGCTTGGAATAGGCCCCGACTTGTCGCAGCAGGCTTGCCTGCGGGTGGCAAAACAGTTGCTCGGGGAGGAAGTATAAGAGGCTTAAGTGTCTATTTATTGATTATTAAATTATGTTATTTTGATTATTTGATTTTATGTGATTTGATTTGATTTGACAGTATGTAATTTAAATTGTAAAAGAACAGTGATTTCGAGGGGTTTTCGGTCGGCGGGCGCCGAATACCCCTCTCATTTATAACATTCGCATTTTGTCATTTCTCATTTCATTAATGTAAATGTCCAACCCGCATTGCTTTTATGTAAAGCCTTCATGGCCAATTTCCATGAAATAAACAAGTAACAAAATTGCTGGCAGAGATGAACCACTCCTTATGCAGGTAAAAAGATGGAAGCTTGCTTGGTATGGTCACGTATCTCGCCACAACTCACTGTCCCAAACTATCCTTCAGGGCACAGTTGAGGGAGGGTGAAAAAGAGACAGACAGAGAAAATCCTGGTCTGACAACATTATGGATTAGACAAGTCAGAACACCGCAACCCTGCTACACATGACAGAGAACAGAGGCCTGTAACGATGACTGGGAGCAAAAAGCGTTTAGAGTGGTACCCAACGTGTAGCTGTATCAGTTAGGATAACTTATTGTGTTAGGGGTTAATATTAGAATCGATGACTAACTTTCGCACTGCCGTGCGTTGTTCTTTACTTCTTAGGTCACTGTCAAAATACACCTTGATTTCCAGTACTTACTGGTAACAATTCACCCTCACATGATACCCTGTCACATCTGTTTCATTCATCACCATGTTTTTACTACTAATTGAACCTTGTCTTCATTCTCAAACCCTGCTGCCGAATATTACATAGAAGTTTTCATGCTAAGAATCACAGCACCCTGAAAGCCTTCCACTATCATTATGTTCTTACGCTAAAGTCCAGATGAACAATCTTCAATAAGATAAAATTATTTTCTTTTCTGAAAAGCCTATCACTTTGATTTGAGAGTGCCTCTTCACGAGCTGAGATCAAAATCCAATTTCCTCCTCAGATACATTGATATGAGCACCATCTCCAATCCAAGCATATGATTATTTCTAATTTAGATACAAGGATAACAATTTTTGAGGGGCGGGGTCCAGTTGATTAAGTCGACCCCAATACTTTATTAGTACTTTATTTTACCGACTCCGAAAGGATGAAAAGCAAAGTTGCCCTCGACAGGATTTAGACTCAGACTTTAAAGAGCTGGAAGGAATACCGCAAAGAATTTTGTCCGTCGCTCTAACGACACTTCCAATCCACTGTCGCGGTTCTTCTTCAATGATCCGCGCACACACAAACACATACTGACTTGTTGAAAAGTACTTTTTTTCTTTTTACAGCGAACAGCGGCTGTGCCATTGTTGAACTGTTTTAAGGGCCGTTATGAATATCATGTTTACATAGAGAATTACACACGGGTTTCTTCTCTTTGTTTGTTTGTTTGTTTGTTTGTCTGTTTGTCTGTCTGTCTATCAGCCTGTCTGTCAGCCTGCCTGTCTGCTTGCATGCCTGTCTGCCTTCATGCCTGCCGTTCTATCTATCTATCTATCTATCTATCTATCTATCTATCTATCTATCTGCCTGTCTATCTATCTATTTATCTGTCTGTCTGTCCGTCTGCTTGCCAGTTTGTCTGTCTGTCTGTCAGTCTGTTTCTTGTCTTCTCTCCCCTTCCTCCTCACCCTAGATCTTTCGATTACATTAAGGCTCCATAGGGATTTATAATCTGAGATGATAATCTTTGGTTAGTACAAAAGTAATTGCACCGCTTGGTAGTTTACACGATCCAAACGTTTCCCGAAGTTTGCTGGTTTTTCCACACTAAGTATTACGCCACTGATATACTGAGAGAGAAGAAGAAGAAGAAGAAGAAGAAGAAGAGAGAGAGAGAGAGAGAGAGAGAGAGAGCGAGAGAGCGAGAGAGAGAGAGAGAGAGAGAAAGTGGAAGAGAGACAGATAGATAGATAGATGTAGAGACAGAGTAATTATGTTATTGTAAGGGTGTGGGATGTGTTGCAAAATAGACTTTTCATATTAAATGTAAAAATAACACCAGTGACAAAAGTGGGTGAGTTTTGCTGTAAGAGTTAAGTAGGACAGACATAGATATAGAAAGGTAGCTGAGGTGGGGATAAGAGATTGGCGGGACCGGGTATTATAGCGTGAAGCTTGTGAGAAAGGTGTTACATGTAGTATGAGGGTGGTATCCTGGGAGGGAGGGTGGTATCCTGGGAGGGAGGGAGGGAGGGAAGGCTGGTAAGGAGTGAGTTTATGAATAGCGTAGGGTAACAGAGGATGAGTGGGTGGTGACTGTGTGTGAGTGTGCGTGTGTGTGTGTGTGTGTGTGTGTGTGTGTGTGTGTGTTTGTATGTGTTAGAAAGGTAAGTAGTTATAGGGACGGAGGGAGGATGAGAGGATGCGGGGGGGGGGGGAATACAGGAAGATGAAGAAGTCAAGGAAGTGAGGAAGGAAGGACGGAAGGAAAAAGACGGAAGAAAATAGTAGTGATGTTGACGATGATAATGATGGAAATGATGATGTTGATGATGATGATGATGATGATGATGACGATGACGATGATGATAACGACGAACGTACTGGTAGTGGTGGTGGTGGTGCAGGTGGTGGAGGTAGTAGTAGTAGTAGTAGTAGTGGAGTTGGGGATGGTGATGGTAGCGGTGGAAGTGATGGTGAGTGATGATGGTGGTGGTGGTGGTGGTGGTGCAGATGGTAGTGGTGACGGTGGTGATGGTGGTGGTCGTGGAAATGATAGTGATGATTGTGGTGATGGTAGGGAAGTCAGCAATTGTGATGGTAGAGGTGATGGTGGTGGTGGTGGTGGTGGTGGTGGTGGTGGTGGTGGTGGTGGTATTGGTAGTGGTGGTATTGGTAGTGGTGGTGGTGGTGGTAGTGGTGGTGATGATGATGGCGGTGGTGGTATTGGTAGTGGTGGTGGTGGTGGTGGTGGTATTGGTAGTGGTGGTGGTGGTGGTGGTGGTGGTATTGGTAGTGGTGATGTAAAGGGAGAAAAGAAAAATATACGAAAAACAAATAAAAACAAGAGAAAAAGTTGCAACAGCAACAGTAGCTGCAGTAGTGTGGTAGTAGTAGTGGTATATATATTTTATAATTAAGGCGATGGTGGCGTGGGAGAGCGGAGTATGTTGAATAAGTATTGGCTGGGATTTCTAGTGGGTTGAGAGTCTGTGTAGAAGCTTCTTGTACATGACGCATATAGAGATGGTGGTGGTGGTGGTGGTGGTGGCGCCGGTGGTGGTTGTGGTGCTGGTAGTATTGTTGATGATGATAATGATGGTGTTGATGACAACGACGACGACGACGACGATGATGATGATGATGATGATGATGATGATGAAGATGACGACGGTTATGGCATGTAGATATTAGACAAGTTGAGTATTAATCTGATATTCTAAAGGCAACATCCGCTGGTGAAGGTCAACTTCAAATCTTCATCGTTAGTAGATTGTGACTATTATTAAACCTGGGTTTCTTTTTATCTGTTGTTGTTGTTGTTGTTGTTGTTGTTGTTGTCGTTGCTGTTACTAGCTATTAAGTGCATAAGACTTAAGTAGTTTCCAGTGTGCTGCCTTTGTGGCCTGGTTTCAACCCCTGGTTGTATCTCTTTCACTTCCAGCATACAGTTAAGGTATGGGTACATAATAATATTTTATTCCTCTCCTCCCACCCTAAAAATCCAGTCGAAATAATAATAGCAAAAGGTTGCTTTTACTGTTGTGGCTGTTTTTCTTGTAATATTCTTGGTATTTGATTCCTGAGTCAGCTATGGCCAACCTATCGTTTTTGTTCTTTTTCTTTTTCTTGGCAGTATATATTTAGGATTACTTTATCCAATATATCACTCATTTCAGATGGTAGAGTGTGTTTTATGGAGATTTTGTTATTTCTAGCCGTTTGAGAGGCCGCATAGAAGCTCTCTTGTTGGCTCTCGTCCTATTTTATTTCAAAGTTTTACTTTGGTGGTTGCGCTTTTTAATTGAAAAGATAGCAAAAATAAAGAATAAACTTTTTGTGGTTAATAAAAGTACCGGAAGTTAATGTTTTGTTCTTAATATATGTGTAACCTCAGCGATTTTACAGAGGGAAGTGTATATAGCACACACCAGATATTTCATGCTGTACTTTATGCTACGTATGCCAATGATGTATAGAGTGATGACTGGCATAAAGTCACTCGCCAACACATTGCTACCGTTTCGTCATTCTATTGTTTACTCCGCTACAACTAGTAGTACTGTCTTAAGGCATGGGCACACAAGGCAGTTGCCCAGGGGCCTCACGAATCTAGGGACTCAGTTCTTTCCTATGCATGTTGTGGCTTGCTGTCAATAAATAAATACTATAGGACCCAAAGCACTGATTTACCTGGAGACCTATAATGTTACTAAGACGGTCCTGGCTACTAGTTTGTGTTTCTCAGAGTTGTCTGGTCTTGTGCCAATTCCATTCGCACATTCCTTAGTTACTCCTCTTTTTACGCTTCTCATCAAATGCTGTGTCTTTCAACAGGCCTCACGTTAAACACCTTTTACCCAGTCCTTCCACACCAAATAGTTTTCAATGTGGAAAGGAGATATGCGCCGAAAGAAATAACGATTGGTATTATATAGTAATAAATTGTTGCAGATTGTAGCAAGAAGCTCGGAGCAAGAAGCTCGGAGCAAGAAGCTCGGAGCAAGAAGCTACCTCCAATTAAACCGCAATTGTGATGTAGTTTTAATGTCACGTTAATGCCAATTTCCCTTCTCCAAAATACTCCTTGATATAAATGGAAATGGTAAATGAACTTGCCTGTGGTAAAAATCAAACCAAAACTTTATATAAAAAATATATTTAATAACACAACACTCTTATAAACGCACTCGCACATGCAAAACTATCAGCTCTAACAGTTAGGAAGTGTGATCGCTCTAATTGCAGAACTTGTACATACCTTACTGAGGACAAATCATATAAATTTCATCATATGAATTTCACAATTACAGTGAAAAAAAAACACAAAAAAAACCATTGATATGTCCATTAAATGCAACGAATGCAGCGAAGATTACATTGGACAAAGGAAACTCCCCTTAAGAATCAGATTAACGATTTATCGACAACAAATACGAGATTCCAGGAATAGACAAATTTTACACAGAGAACATTTGGACATATGCACCACAACCAAATTTCTCAAATTCATAGTCTCCCCACTTTATCAATATGCAGACAATACCACAGACCAAACACGAATAAATAAACTTCGTTTATTAAAAAATACTAACCATTGCTAACCAGGTTATAAAAACATCAATAATATACGATTCGCCATTCACTATGAATGGTTGTATAAAAGTTCCTACTGATGAAAGTGATTCATATCTCTCTTTTAAGCTCATTCATTACATTTTAATTTGGGTATAGTAAATTCCAATTATCTTAATTTTCAGAGATTTTTCATTAAGTCCACTTTACCTTTCCTTATGTCACATTGTTTATGAGGTAGATAAAAAAAAAAATAAAGTCTGACTCCAGTGATGTTGACGTGATGTTGATAAGCCACAAAAATGGTGAAATAACTGTATCTATCGCACCTAAATGGGACTGGAGACAAGTTATTTTGCCTGTCAACGATTTCCAGGTGTTTTAACACGCAGTGCTAAGAAGGAGTTGTCCCCGGAGCCCTGTACCGCAGCTAAACGGGGCGAACAAGCAAAACACATGCATTGAGTATGTTCAGTCGATAATATTTACAACACTAGCTCTGCTTTTAATCCATAATTGAATTTATTCTTACAGCCATATCACGCTGAATGCACCAGTTCTCGTCCGACCACTGAAGTTAGGCAACATCGAATCTAGTTAATACTTCGATGGGTGACCGCTTGTCAAACTGAGATGATGTAAGCATCTCACTTTTTGGGCGCAGGCGTGGCTGTGTAGTTAGAAGCTGGCTTTTCAATCACATAGTTCCTTGGGCAGTCCCATTGCGTGGAACCTTGAGCAAGTGTCTTCTTCTATAGCCTCTGGTCGACTACAGCCATGTGAGTAAATTTGGTAGGTAGAAACTGAAAGAAGAACACACACACACACACACACACACACACACACACACACACACACACACACACACACACACACACACATAATATAAATAATATATATATATGCATATATACATACAAACATGTACATACTTACATATATATGTATATACACAGGCATATATGGGTACAGGACGTCAAAAAACGTAAAGAAGAAACACGAGAACATGAATTAAAAAAACATAGAAAACGAACTTTTTTTTTAACAACAAAAGAAACAAATAGAAAAACGAGACAGGCAACATAAATAACAATCCCTTCATCAGTTGTCCACTGTTTTATCAACTCCGCAAGATGCGGACAAGATGCGTCTTCGTCAAAACAGTCGCTCCCGCAAAGCAAATTAAATAAAATTTGAGATTTGCGGAGGGTCAAAGTTGGTAACAAAAACAGGACACTTAAAACAAACGTTAGGGGCTGTTAAGCCATAACGAGGTGAAGTGGTGAACGCTGGAGAACAAGCTTTGACAGGAGACAGCCGAAAATGCGTGCTATAAGAACTGAACGAGAAGAAAGAAGTTCGAGCTAGGAGAAGAAAGATGACCGCTGGTCCCGTATAAGCAACGAGAGAGTCAAGGAGGAAGTATGAGGGAGACAGAGGGACAGAAAAAGAACGGTGAAGGGGGAGGAAAAGTATCTCCATTGCTCCTGAACAGGATTGGAGGCGAGTTGCCTCGCCTGTATATTGCTTTCTGGTGTTTTAACATCCAGTGTTAAGAGGGAGTCGTCCCTAGAGTCCTGTACCGCAGAGAAACGGCGAACAAGAAACACACACACACATATATATATATTGAGTATGTGCGGTCAATAATGTTTACAATACTAACGCTGGTTTTAATTCATAATTATAAATATATGTATATATATATATATATATATATATATATATATATATATATATATATATATATATATATATATAGGTGACAAAGTTGGTATGTGAAAGCACGTGGTTGGATGTATAAAAGATAATAAGAGTGAAAAAATTACAGAAGGCTTGTGTTACATGGTTAAAGTATATATTTAAATTATGTCAGAAAAATGTTAGAAAAATGTTATAAAATCTTTTTGGTATGTTTATATACCAAAAAGATTTTCTAACATTTTTCTGACATAATTTAAATATTTACTTTAATCATGTAACACAAGCCTTCTGTAGTTTTTTCACTCTTATTATCTTATATATATATATATATATGGGTCATGAGAGGTAGTGATGTCAATAAGACTCAAAGGTGTCAGGTAATGGTGAGTAAGTGCTATGGACAAACTATAGTTAAGCTCCAGGTTCGGTGATTATGCGAATGAGGAGTCCAACGTAGGTCATATATCAGCATGTGTATATATAAAATTTTTTTTTTCAGAACGAGATAAAAATCCAAGGCTGTGAAAGATTTTAGAACATTTATAAATGTTCTAAAATCTTTCACAGCCTTGGATTTTTATCTCATTCTAAAAATTTATATATATATATATATATATATATATATATATATATATATATATATATATATATATATATATATATATATATATATATATATATATATATATATAATTTTGTTTAAAAGAGTTCCAACACTGTTTTTTATGTTTTATTTATATTCCTGCAGAACCAATGTGGGGTATAGAATATGGAATATACAATATATAATATAATATATAATATATAATATATAAAATAAAATAAAATAAAATAAAATAAAATAAAAATGGATGTTAAAGTCTGTCATACCGGCCATGACGAAGGGAAATAGCCCTGAAACTCGAGTCGCCTTTATATATTTATATTTATATATTTGATCCTTTATATTGAACACTCAATATTTCATCTACATTCAATACTTTATTTCATGGTGCCATCCATTTTTATTTTATTTTATATTATATATTGTATATTATATTATATATTGTATATTATATTATATATTGTATATTCCATATTCTATACCCCACATTGGTTCTGCAGGAATATAAATAAAACATAAAAAACAGTGTTGGAACTGTTTTAAACAAAATAATATATTCCTCTATACACAATCATACAAAAAACCCACCTTTTTTGTATTTATTTTTACTCGCACATATATATATATATATAGCAATGTAACTACACACATGCTGTTGGCGATTTCTTTTCTTTTTGGGACTTTTCCCGTTCTCCTTTCCGACGAAGAGCTATGCTCGAAACGTTAAAAACTCCCTCTTTTTTACTGAGCGTCAAACTAATGCATTCCTTATGCACGTCCTCTTGCTGTCTGTTATCGTTAATTTCATTGTTCGTTTATCTAAAATGACTATACATACATACATACAAACATACATACATACAAACATACATACATAATACATACAAACACACACACACACACACACACACACACACACACACACACACACACACACACACACACACACGCATATATATATATGTATATGTATACGTATGTATGTATGTATGTATGTATGTATACATACGTGACAGACTTTGGGTTAGATTGGGGTTAATGTTTGGAGAGAGAGAAAAAGAGAAAAATGGAGAAACAGAATCTGAGTGAGTGAGAGAGGGAGAGAGAAAGAGAGAGAAAGGGGTTAGAGAGAGTGAGAGTTGCAAGAACAAATTGATCCACACAGATATAACAGAGGCCACACCCAATAAAGATACACAAACCGCACAAATACGGTACTTGAGCAAAATACACTCTCATTACAAAATGGATGACCGCGGGGGCAGATCTCGGTGGTAGTAGCAAATATTCGATTTCTTTTCTTTTTGGGACTTTTCCCCGTTCTCCTTCCGACGAAGAGCAATGCTCGAAACGTCAAACACTCCCTCTTTTTACTGAGCGTCAAACTAATACATTCCTTGTGCACGTCCTCTTGCTGTCAGTTACCCTAAATTCAGAGTTTGAATATAATACAAAAAAATCCAGAATGAAAATATTTCTCATCAGTATCAAACCACGTATATGAAAGTCATAAAATGTTCTTCAGGCAAATAATGTAATATTTAAATTTGAATGTAAACATGTTACTCACAAGCTTTCTGATTGAAGATGTTACATTGGACACACAAATATGATACTTACTTATTGATTTACCACGTATTCACTACAAGGATCTTTTACACGTACAAAGCAGGGAGCAAAAAAATAAATGAAAAAAAAAACATTAATTGCTAGCACTATCTTCCTATAAGGCGACCATCTGGTAGAATCATCAGAACGTCAGAGAAATTGCTTTGCAGTATTCATACTGGCTCTGCTCTAAGTTGAACTATCAATGAGATCCACTTAGCCTTTCATTCTCTCGAGGACGATAAATAAAATACCGATGATGTACAGGGGCTAATCCTTCACTTTGTTTGTCTGTATGTTTGTTTGTTTCTTTGTTTCTTTCTTTCTTTCTTCCTGGGAGAAATCGGCTTTGACCTGAAAAGTGTGGTCTCCACCAGTTCAAAAAGATGCCGAAGATACACCGTATATATATATATATATATATATATATATATATATATATATATATATATATATAAACAAATAATAAATGAGTGTATGCATATATACGTACAGGTATGTGCATACCGACATCCACCTGTATGTGTAGGTGCATATCTGGGTACAGGACATTGCAAACAAAACGTAGACAAGAAAATAATGATAATCAGAGTACAGAAAACACACAAGCCAAATAGAGAACATTTTCCTTCATCAGCTACCCCCGTTTTAACACCGGCGTTTCGAAGATCTGGGTAGGACGCATCGTTAAAACGACTCTTCCCATTGACCGCAAATTAAATTTGTATACACAAATTAAACCTGTGCCATGGAGGAATGTAGTGGCGGACAAAAAACAAGACAGGAAAACAAACGGAAAAGGCTACACGGCCAGACGGGAAAAATTATGTGTATGAACGCTGTGAGGCACGAACTTGAAAGTGGGGACGAAGTTAGTTCGCGTGTTTGTTCGGCGATAGCCAAGGAAGAAAAAGATTAGTGACCGGAAGCATGTGACCATGCCGGTGTAAGGGGGGAGAGAGAGAGAGAGAGAGAGAGAGAGAGAGAGAGAGTGGTAGAGGGAGAAACAAAGGGAAGAAGTAGAAGAATAGGTGAGCAACGAGAGGAAAAAAGGAAGAGAGGAAGTACGAGGGGGGAAAAAGAGATACGTAGTAGTAACAGAGGAAGAACGAGAGGGGTAAAGAGAGATACGTAGTAGTAACAGAGGAAGAACGAGAGGGGGAAAAGGTGATAGAGAAAGAGATAGAGTAGCGTCAGAAAATATAAAGTTGAGATAACTACTTACAAAATTGGTGACGCTGGCGTTCGGTCATGTAAAAACAAATAATAAATGAGTGTATGCATATATACGTACAGGTATGTGCATACCGACATCCACCTGTATGTGTAGGTGCATATCTGGGTACAGGACATTGCAAATATATATATCATAATGGTGCTCCTACGACCCCATCTAAGTATCGAGAACGCAAGTTCAAGGCACGGTCACTATTACTCTATATAGAAACTTAACTATGGAAGATTTATTGATAAAAGAAATAAAGGAACAAAGACATTCAGCACACGGGAAATAACGCACGAATTCTATCAGGAATTAAACAGTTTTTAAGCTGTCGACAACGATTTTATTATTTATTTAAGTACTTCCATGATCCTTTGCAATATGCTGCAAAGCGTGCTAACAGCATCTCACTAATACTGTCATTGCACACATAAGATGTAACCAAGATAGTTTTGAAGTATTAGTAAAATTAGCAACGCTATTGTTTCAAACTGGTCAAAATGGCTGAAACAGAAATGTTACTTTTAAACTGGTTGGACAGCATAACTTTTATGTATTAACGGCAGTTAAAAATTGCTGAAAATTCTCGAGTGAATGAAGAAGGAAATATGAAAAACAAGTAGCTTGCTTACCAACCACATGGTCCCGGGTTCAGTCCCACCGCGTGGCATCTTGGGCAAGTGTCTTCTACTATAGCCTCGGGCCGACCAAAGCCTTGTGAGTGGATTTGGTAGACGGAAACTGAAAGAAGCCTGTCGTATATATGTATATATATTATATGTATGTGTGTATGTGTTTGTATGTGTGTATGTGTTTGTATATCTGTGTTTGTCCCCCCCCCCCCACCATCGCTTGACAACCGATGCTGGTGTGTCCCCGTAACTTAGCGGTTCGGCAAAAGAGACCGATAGAATAAGTACTAGGCTTCCAAAGAATAAGTCCTGGGGTCGATTTGCTCGACTAAAGGCGGTGCTCCAGCATGGCCACAGTCAAAAGACTGAAACAAGTAAAAGAGTAAGAAGATTAACCTTTAATAAAAAAAAGATTTTAGTCGAACACAGTTACGTATCTGAAAGAGAAATTATTCTGTATTTACACGACAATGGTGATTGTCACTTCCCTATCGAGTACGATTACGTTTTGCACCTCTTCTTTACTTTAAAAGATGCAGCGTCTCCCTGTTACTGCTACTAGTATGACGTGGAGGCGCAATGGCCCAGTGGTTAGGGCAGCGGACTTGCGGTCATAGGATCGCGGTTTCGATTCCCAGACCGGGTGTTGTGAGTGTTTATTGAGCGAAAACACCTAAAGCTCCACGAGGCTCCGGTAGGGGATGGTGGCGAACCCTGCGGTACTCTTCCACCACAACTTTCTCTCACTCTTACTTCCTGTTTCTGTTGTGCCTGTAATTCAGAGAGTCAGCCTTGTCACACTGTCACGCTGAATATCCCCGAGAACTACGTTTAGGGTACACGTGTCTGTGGAGTGCTCAGCCACTTGCACGTTAATTTCATGAGCAGGCTGTTCCGTTGATTGGATCAACTGGAACCCTCGACGTCGTAAGCGACGGAGTGCCAACAACATCAATATGACAAGACTAAAACTTTAGTCCTTAGACACCCACGACACGTCAATAGAGGATGTAACCGTACGGTCGACAGGGGAATCATGATCATTCCTGTCGATGTCAGATTTCCTGTATGCCTTCATGAGCGAGGGATTTACAGAAATGGCATCTAAATGCAGTAGGCGCACGTGATCTACGCCGATCGAAATATCGTCTATTTGTTAATACTTCCAGGTAGTTCGAGTTTTAAGCTGTGCTTGACCTCCCCTCACAGAAATAAAACAAACAAAACAAAACATAGGAAAAAAAACATGGGTGCATAAAGTACTAACATATCAAATTTTAAAGTGACAAGTGCTTATGCAATACGAGAGCCACTTTCTCAATTTTTGAAGTCATTAAACAAACCAAAAATACAAATGCAAGATGATCAGAAACTACAAGCACCACAGAACATCAAATCAGACCATCCATCTGTCATGTGTATTTATATACGCATGCGAACACTCACACGCACGTACACACACACACACACGCACGCACGCACGCACGCACATACCCCCACATACGCACATATGCTCATACATACAAACACATTACTGGATAGCTGTAAGTTTTCTGGAGCTCGTCCGCCCACTGACAGGTTTTATTTTTCATTAGGCAGGGTGTCCATAAGTCTGTCTCCTCACTAACCAGACTTAGTGGGGGTTGCCGGATTAGTTACCGACCATGCATAGATTGAACTGGGTTACATGGTTACCAGTGGTTGGTCTCTGGTTATCAGATCGATGAGCTGACATACATACGTGCACATACACAGAATCGTTAGCACGCCGGGCGTAATGCTTAGCAGTAGTTTGTCTGCAGTTACGTTCTGAGTTCAAATTCCACCGAGGTCGACTTTGCCTTCCATCTTTTCGGGGTCGATTAAATAAGTTCCAGTTACCCACTGGGGTCGATGTAATCGACTTAATCCCTTTGTCTGTCCTTGTTTGTCTCCTCTGTGTTTAGCTCCCTGTGGGCAATAAAGAAATATATATGTTTGTACAAATGTTTATGTAAGTATATATATATATGCATATATATATATATATATATATATATATATATATATATATATATATATATATGCATATATATGTGTGTGCATGTGTTTGTATGTGCGTGCGTGTGTCTATATAGGTCTGTGTGTGCTTGTATTTGTGTATGTGTGTGTGTTTTCCCCCCACGTCTATATTTTTAATGGCTAACATATTTTGACGCTTTTCATATGTATTTTTATTCTGTCAAATTCTACGCCATCTGTGTTCCAAATGCGATATCAAAATCATCATCATCCGCACTGCTACCGATTTCTTCTTCTTCTTCTTCTTCTTCTTCTTCTTCTTCTTCTTCTTCTTCTTCTTCTTCTTCTTCCTCTTCTTCTTCTTCTTCTTCTTCTTCTTCTTCTTCTTCTTCTTCTTCTTCTTCTTCTTCTTCTTCTTCTTCTTCTTCTTCTTCTTCTTCTTCAGTTTCTTTCTTTCTTTCTTTCTTTCTCCATTCATTAATTCATTTATTTAATTTCTGACATATCTATATTTAACAGTCATACGATTTATTTAGCACGATCTTTTGTTTCAAAAACGTGTGGTAAGCTCGTCAGTGTGCAATTCTCTGAATGTTGCTTACGGTGGCCTTTAAACATCTTTTTAATATTATAGCTTCTTAGTTAAGGCAGCGAGCTGGCAGAATCGTTAACACGCCGGGGAAGATGCTTAGCGGCATTTTGTCCCTCTTTACGTTCTGAGATCAAATTCCACCGGGGTCGACTTCATCTTTCATCCTTTCGAGGCTAATAAAATGAATACCAGTTGAACACTGAGCCCATTCCCGCCGAACTTGCTGGCCTTGTGCCAAATTTTGAAAGCATTATTATAGCTTCTTAATTTTCGACCAATTTTTGGAAATGAAAACTCGGAAGTTTCAAGATTTTAGCTTTCAATAACATCTATTAACAACCAAAAATTTTGAGAGGGGAGAAATAGTCGATTACATGGACTCCACTACTCAACTGGTATGTAATTTATCCGGCATGCTAACGATTCTGCCAGCTCGCAGACTTAATAACATCTATTGATAGTAGTAATAATAAAGAGCATTAATCACTATATTATATATATATATATATATATATATATATATATATATATATGTATGTGTGTGTGTGTGTGTGTGTGTGTATATACATACATACATACATACATACATACATGCATGCATACATACATACATGCATACATGCATACATACATACATACATACATACATACATACATACATACATACTTAAGGAAGTCTGAAGGATGTCTCACTGGTTCATAAGGAAACAGAAATACCAAAATTATGCAGTTTCTTCGTGGATGACTTGAAACTTTATACAAAGAATATGCATGAGATGAAAAAGAGCCTTGACCTAGTTACAACATTCTCAAAGTATGTAGGGTTGGAGTTTGGCTAGGATAAATGCTGTTATATGGTTGTGAAAAGGGGGAAAACTATAAATCAAACTAGTAACATTTCCATCAATGTAACAAAACACCTGTAACAAAACACCTGTAACAAAACACGTGTCACTAAAGAATATTACAGCCGAATAAAGAAAATTTGGACCTCAGAACTTTCTGCAGTCAATAAAGCAGTGGCCCACAATGTGTTTACAGTGCCAGTGCTATACCAACATTCGGGCTGCTTGATTAGATGCTTGATGAGATCCAAGTCATTGAAGTGAAAACCCGAAAAATACTAACAAGCGCACGTAATTTCCACATAAACAGTGACGTAGACCGCCTCTACCTAAAACGAAAACAAGACGGCAGAGGCCTTTGAATGTCGTATGATATCCCTTCGGCCACATATTCTAACCACCAAGTGTCGAAGTGTATTTCTTGGCCAAGTTTGCATACATGAGGCTGATAACATCGTAAAACTTGGAAGGCAGTTCCTTGAGCAATAATCTTTGTCTGATAACCGAGAATACATGCCCAAAGAAGTCGTATGACTCTACTACAACGTA
>NC_142933.1:42188508-42203508 GCF_046866305.1 Octopus bimaculoides | reverse complement strand
GTGTTATATTCCGTGTTTGAGTAAACAAAAAAATGATCGTGGAGCTGTTAGAATTTCTATCTTGTGTTAGTGGGTGAAGTGTTGGATTTTGGGTGTGTTGTGAGAGAGTGATTATAATATTTATGCATATACCCAGATGGGAATAAATGCATACATATATATTCATAGATATGCGTGTATATCATTGCAAACACATGCACACACACGTATATACGCATATATATATATATATATATATATATATATATATATATATATATATAATATGTATATATATATGTGTGTGTGTAATAATATACATGTCTGCATACACACATACACGTAGATATATGTATATACGTATGCATTTGTGTGCATACACATTTGAAATGTGATGCATCCATTTATTTTTAGATATGCGAAAACGTATAATCTTGCTGTGAAAAATAAACACAGTAGCTATATAAGTTTTATCTCTCCTTAGGCAGAAAAAGGGGAATTGATATGAATAGTTTGTAGTCTTCTTACACTTACATCTGAGAAAAAATATCCAACAGTACTCAAGAGTCGAACAATAGTACCCAAGAGTCGAACAGCAGTTGCTGGAATTAATTAAGAAATCCGGAAACACTATAAGTTTGTTTTCGCTAGATGGCGTATCGAACCCTATAACAGAATTCAGTTATGACCCAGAGGAGGTTATAACCTTTGCAGCGTACTTTAGAAAGTACGAAGACATCTTCTAGGAAAATTGCAAGTCGTGGACGGACAACGAAAAAGTAAGACTATTATTACGTAAATTAGCGCCGGTTAAATACGAAAAATATTGTAATTTCATACTACCCCCCCCCCCCAAAAAAAAAACCCAGTGAAATTTGTTTCCAGGAAACAGTCGAACTACTACCAAAAATATCCAACGATAAGAGTTCCCTATTTAACACTCGATGGGAGTGTGGGAATCTAATTAAAAGAGAGGATGAAGACTTTGTCACGTATGCCGGGACCGTAAACCGAATGTGCGAAAGGTTTAAACTGAAGTGCCTCATTTTTGTACAAGGGCTTGCGGCAAGCAAAGATGCGGAGATACGTGCAAGAATTCTCACAAAACTTGAACAAGCGGACCAAAGTTTAACCCTGCAGACAGTTGCAGAGGAGTGTCAAAGAATGTTAACTTACGTCAGAACGTAAAGAAAATTGAAGAGAAGGAATTCTCACAAGTACAAGTGTACCGACCGGGAAGATATAAAGAAACAATCAAAATATTAAAACCAAACTCATGCTACGGATGTGGAGCCCTACATTTCAGGAAGGACTGTCCTTTCAAATCGCAAAAATGTTACAGTTGCCTAAAAGTAGGAAACAAGAACTTACATTGCAGAGCAAAGTTAGGAAGGTGGAACATGAAAAATCCTGAAGTTTTCTCTACAGAAAGTAGAAGCGACACCAAAAAGAGGAAATTTGTACTTGTAAAAGTAAACGAAGTGAACATTAAATTACAACTAGATATTGGTAGCGACATCTCAATTATTAATACCGACACGTGGAAAAGAATTGGGAAACCTACGTTAAGAAAACATCAAAAATTGCACGAGGCGTGACAGGTGAAAAACTACACTTCGTAGGCGAAATGTGGAGTGATATGACATTTCGAGGAAAAACCTGTAGAGCAAAAGTTTTCGTGGTAAAAAACGCAACCAATCTGTTCGGTACGAACTGGTTGGAGCTGTTTGACTTATGGGCCTCCCCATAAGTCTGTTCTGTAAAAAAATAAACAGCTGTCCCGCCAGTGAAAATAACTCAGCAGTTGAATTGAAGAAAAGATTAAAAACCTGTCTCCTGAAGTGCTATCGGATAAATTAGGTCTCTGTTCTAAGGTTGAGGCTTGTTTTCAAATAAAGGAAAACGTAGTATCTGCATTCAAGCTTAATAGAAAGGTACCATTTGCTGCGATAAAACAGAGACAGGAAGAATTAGACAGACTGGAGAAATTAGGAATTATTCAAAAAGTAGATTATTCTCAGTGGGCAGCATCATCTGTGTATTAAAAGAAATAGCAAAACCAAAGTGTGTGCCGATTTTTCTACTGGTTTGAATGACTCTCTAAAAATATGCCACTATCTGCTGCCTACTCTGGAGGATATTTTTGCAAAATTAAATGGAAGCAAAATATTTTTGAAACTGATCTATCTGATGCGCATCTACAAATTAAAGTAGACGAGGAATGCTCGAAGCTTCTAACAGTGAATACACATAGAGAACTATACAAATATAATAGATTGCCATTTGATCTGAAAGCCGCACCGGCAATATTTCAACAGGTTATGAATGCAATGTTGGTGGACTGTCAATTTGCAATTCCATACTTCGATGATGTATTAATTAAAAATGAATCTCGCGATCAGTATGTTGAACATGTGACGTGTGTGTTTCAAAAAATAAGAGATTACGGTTTCCTACACAGTGAAGAGAAATGTGAATTCTTTTTGCCTAAAATTAAATATTTGGGACAAATTATAGATAAAAATGGAAGACGACCTGACCTGTAGAGGGCAGACGCAAGTAAAACTATGCCTCCCCCAACTAACATAGCGACATTACAAGCTTTCCGTGACCTAGCGAGCTATTATCAAAATTACATACTAAACGTGTATGAATTGAGAGCTCCACTTAATAATTTGCTAAAGAAAGACGCCAAATAGAATTGGTCAAATAACTGTCAAAAGGCTTTTCAGGATATTAAAAAATATTAATTTCGCATTTGTCGCTGGTTCATTTCGATCCTGCAGCGGAGATTTTTGTAGCTTCTGACGCTTCTGAATTCGGCGTAGGAGCAGTTTTGCTACACAAATATAAAGACGGTAATATGAAGGCGGTGGTTCATGCCTTACCTGCTCTGATCGGAGCAGAAAAGAAAAAAAAGGTCAGATAGAGAAAGAAGCTCTAGCGATTATTTTTGCCGTGAAGAAATTTCACAAATTTCTCCACGGTAGAAGTTTTCGGCTTCAGACGGATCACCGACCGTTACTATCAATTTTCGGATCGAAGAAAAGAATCCCTACCCATACAGCTAACAGATTACAACGTTGGGGTACAATATTGTCAAATTACAACAATAAGATGGAGTGCATTCCTTTTAAGAAAATTGGCCATGCAGATTGTTTATCTAGGCTAATTCCGAAGAATGCGGAACCGCTGGAAGATACGGTGATAGCCGCATTACAATCAGAGAAGGAAATTAAAACCGTTATGTGTAATGTCATTCAGGAGTTGTCTGTGACTGTACAAGATATAAAAAGTAAATCAGCGGAGGACAAATACATCATAAAAATGAAGGAAACCTTGAAAAATAAACAAAAGAGAAACACGAATGCGAACAATTTTCATTCTGCGACGATGTATTAATGTACGCACAAAGAGTGGTAGTACCAACTGCACTACAGAAACGAATATTATATGGATTTCATAGTGGACAGCCGGGGACGTCAAGAATGAAAGGTTTGATGAGGAGTTATGTGTATTGGCCGATGATGGACTGGGACATTGAAAAGTTGGTCAAGGCACCACCAGTGAAAGATCAATCCTGGCCTGAGTCGAATAGTCCGTGGTCCAGGTTACATATAGACTACGCTGAGCCAGCGATGCTGCGTACTACTTGATCATTGTTGATAGCTTTATCAGTGGCCGGAAGTATGTAAGTGCAGCCAACAAACCTTGAAGGTAACAATAAAGTTTAAGCACGAACTGTTTGCTCAATACGGTGTTCTGGATACTACAGTATCGGACAATGGAGCACAATTTACAGGATACGAGCTCAAGAAATTCTGCAAAACGCATGAAATCAAGCACATGTTTATCCCACTCTACCAACTGAGGTCAAATGGGCAAGCAGAACGATTCGTACATACTTTCAAGCGAGCGCTAAAAAAAAGCAAGGAACGCATTAGGAAATGACGAAGCGCTAAATTCTTAAGAGTGTACAGAATAACGCCCAATCCGAATACTAGCTCAGGCAAGTCGCCTGCAGAGCTAATGTTCGCTGCATATATACACTTGTGTATATTCCTCTGTGTGTGTGTATATATATATGTGTGTGTGTGTGTGTGTGTATGTATGTATATGTATATACATGTGTATACATATATATGTATATATATGTACATGTATATGTATAAATAAATGTATCTGTATATATATATGTATATACATATATATGTAAATATATATGTATATATGTATATATATGTATATGTGTATATGTGTATATGTATATGTATATATGCATATATGTATATGTATATGTATATGTATATGTATATATATATATATATATATATATATATATATATATATATATATACATATATATATATATATATATATATATATATATATATATATATATATATATATATATATATATGGGAGAATATACGAAAAAACAACAACAGACGAGGACAGGTAGTGTAAATAACAAAAGGATGTGTATTAGTATATATATATATAGGTCCACTGCATCTCACATAAGAACAAGATGCTGCAGCAGCCTCGGTTTCAGAGGACCTCAGCTCTTCAATGCCCCGCCAAAACATTTGAGAGACCTGCAAGACACGGATGTGGAGGTCTTCAAGACAAAACTCGACGCTTTCCTCTCCACGATACCAGACGAACCAATGGCTCGAAATGAGACACAGTTTAGGGCAGCGATGTCAAATTCTCTTATACACCAGATGTGCCATCAAAACTCTTGATTGGACTATATCAGGTGCAGGAGAAGAGCCATGCAAGGAACGTGAAGAGAGCAAAGCATAAAGACAGATAATCACGGTGGTGTTCCAGCATGACCACAGCCACTTGGCTGAAACCCATAAATAAATAAATAAATATATATATATGTATATATATATATATATATATATATATATATATATATATATATATATATTTATGTGTTTCAGCCAAGTGGCTGCGGTCATGCTGGTGCACCACCGTGATTTTCACGTTCCTTGCATGGCTCTTCTCCCCCACCTGACATGGTCCAATCAAGAGTTTTGATGGCACATCTGGTGTATAAGAGAATTTGACACAGCTGCCCTAAACTGCGTCTCATTACGAGCCATTGGTTCGTCTGGTATCGTGGAGAGGAAAGCGTCAAGTTTTGTCTTGAAGACCTCCGCATCCATGTCTTACATGTCTCTCAAATGTTTTGGCAGGGCATTGAAGAGCTGAGGTCCTCTGAAACCGAGGCTGCTGCAGTATCTCGTTCTTATGTGAGATGCAGTGGACGGTACCTTTGGCACCATGCAGTGGCGACCCGTGCGGGCATTCCTGTAGTACTTGATACCAAAGTTTGGCACCAGTCCTTCCAGTATTTTCCATATGTATATTATTACATATCTCTCCCGCCTGCGCTCCAGGGAGTAGAGACCTAGTGCCTTCAGTCGCTCCCTGTAGTTCATCTGTTGGACTGTGGCGATCTTTTTTGTATAGTGCCGCTGAATTGCCTCGAGTTCTGCTGTCCGCTTAACACTGTGTGGTGACCACAACTGAGAGCAATAGTCTAGGCGGCTCAGAACAAATGTCTTCCATAGAATCAACATGACTTTTTGATCCCTTGTACGGAAAGTCCTCAGTATCCACCCTGCCAGTTGTCTGCACTTTGCTGTCAACTTGACAATGTGCATGTGAAATGATGCATCACTACACATGTTGATGCCCAGATCTCTTACTGTTTGTGGTTCTGGGATTGCAGTACCTCCAGGCCCTGTGTATGCCAGTTGGGAGGTACTTGTGGTCTTGTAGCGCAGTACTTGAAATTTTTCGGCATTGAACTGCATATTATTTTGCTCTGCCCACTCATATATTGCATTTAGGTCATTCTGCAGGCTTACAATATCATCAGGATTCTTTATTGCCTGAGATATCTTTGTGTCATCAGCATAGCTAGTGACAGTGGCTCTCCGAGTGACCGTGGGCATGTCCAGAAGGGCCACTATGAACAGTAGTGGCCCCAGAACAGTTCCCTGTGGAACACCGCTCAATATTTGTGTTTCCCTAGATAGTTCTCCATTGGCTGCAACTGTCTGACTTCTACCATTCAGGAAGTCATGCAGCCACTCTCCTAATTTACCAGCTATGCCAAGGTTTCGCAGCTTGTGACATATCAAGCCATATCAAGCCATGATCAACTTTGTCAAAGGCTTTTGCAAAGTCGAGATATATCACATCAACATTTGAATGGTCAAGTAGCTGCTTCAGGACCCAGTCATAATGCTGCAAGAGCTGCGTGAGGCAGCTTCTACCTGGACAAAAACCATGCTGGGTCTCATTCAGCAAGTCATTTTCTTCTAGGAACGCAATCAATCTCCTTCTGACAATTCGTTCCATGACTTTGCTAATATGTGAAGTCAGAGAGATGGGCCTGTAGTTCCCAGCCTCTGCTCTACTTCCACCTTTATTGATAGGACATATGGTGCCTTCCTTCAGCTTTTTGGGAAGTTTACCATTTGCAAGGAAACTCTGGAAGAGTATCCGAAGCGGTCCTGCTAATTCTTGTTTACACGACTTTAAGAGGACAGCTGGGAAACCATCGGGGCCAGTTGCCGAATTTGAGCTCATTTCATTTATGGCAGCTATCGCATCTTCCTCTTCAATGTCGATGTAGGTAATGGATGCAGTCCCCTTCTGCTGAGTGCTATTGTCAAAGAAATCAGCTGGGTTCTTTATCTGCATGTGACTCAGAGGAGAGGTGAAGACACTCTTGAATTGTGTACTGAGCACTTCACTTATCCATGTGGGATCTGCAGTCAGTGAGCCATTAGGCAGGAACAGGGGTCCTATCTTATACTGCACCGTAGCAGTCTCCTTTGCAAATCTATAGAAAGCCTTGGGGTTTGTTTTTATGCTTTCTACTGCTCTCTTTTCCTTCTCTGCTCTGTCCTTTTCATGGGAGAGTTTAATTTTGTTTTCTATTTCTAACAGTGTTAGTTTTAATTTAGCCCTTTTCCTATCCTCCAGTTCTCTATTTAACTGGTTTGAGACCTTTGTTCTGTGTCTCATAAGGATTTTCCTGTCTCTAGGAATTCTATTGGCATGTTTGCTGGTCTTTCTATATGGCACGTATTTGGTGCATATGTCTTGTATGGTTGACATAAAATGACTTAGTTTGAGGTCATTGTCTTGTATAGAAAGGCTGTCATGCCAGTTTTGATTTCGAATCTCTCTGCGAATTGACTTCCAGTCCGCCCCGTGGAAATTCAGGTTGGATATTGCTTGAGTCCTCCTGGTGGGGTGGGTGTTAGTGGGTTGTCTAGGACCATATATAGTTAATTCTATAATGTTATGATCTGAGAGAGATGTGGGCGTTATTTTCACATTATGGATTAGGCTCACATTGTTTGTGAAGCAGAGATCCAAAATATTGCTTCCCCTGGTTGGTTGGAGTATCACTTGTTCCATGAACAGCATGTTGGATAGTTCTAGCAATGATTTTGCCTGGCTTTGTTCATGCAGTGACATCCCAGAGAGGATGTGACCTTCAGGCCATTTAACATTTGGGAGGTTAAAGTCGCCTAGGAAAAGTATATTGATGTGTTGGTCCAGATTTGTCAGGACCTCTTCTATGCGTCTGAGGCTGTCCTCAAATTTACCTTCCTGCTTTGCGGTATTTGGTGGACGGTATGTTGAGCATACAACTACATCAATTTGTTTTATGTGTACTATTAAAGTATCACATACAGAGTTTGAGTGTGATAGTAGTAGTAGGGGTGTGACATCTTCTCGGATGTACATTGCAACTCCCCCATGACTTCTATCCCTTCTGTCTGTTCGGAGTACGGCATACTCTGGTATATTTATCTCCGCATCTGCTATATTAGGTGTTAGATGCGTTTCGGTAAGCACCATGCATATTGCTTGATTGCATGTTGCTAGGTCTTTCAGGTATAGGAACTTGTCTTTGCTGCCTGTTCGTAATAGGCCCCGGATATTCAGTAGGAATATGGGTGTGATATATGTGCAGGGTTTCCTGGTGTTAGCGGTGGCCATCCCTGATCCATCATCTGTGGTAGTCTTGGACAATGGTTCGTGTGGCGTTGACTCTGTACCCTCTGCATCCACGTTAACTGTTGTACCATTTTCTGGGCCACGCTTAAAAAAGCTTGCTGCTCAGCTACTGCAGTTCGTACAGCCTCTGCATATAGCCTTTTTGGGGGAGCAGAAGGAATATACGGACTTCTCTCTTTGTGAGTCCTGTTGGTATTCGGTGGATTTTGTGTACGTAGATTTAAGCTTTCTGGTTTCCCTTTTCTGCGCTCCCGCTTATTTTGTTGTAAGTACTACTTTGTTTAGCTGGTGGTGTTTGGGATGGGCAAATTTGCAGTTTCGTCCCTTTTCCCCGTGCCAGCAGGTACCATTTAGGTAGAATTTACAGATCTGTTTCTTTTTCTTTTTCTCTGTGTGACGTGTTTGGGCTTGAAGCCTGTTTGTGTTTACCGTCTTCTTGTCTGTTCTCCTGCTTTGCGGTATTTGGTGGACGGTATGTTGAGCATACAACTACATCAATTTGTTTTATGTGTACTATTAAAGTATCACATACAGAGTTTGAGTATGATAGTAGTAGTAGGGGTGTGACATCTTCTCGGATGTACATTGCAACTCCCCCATGACTTCTATCCCTTCTGTCTGTTCGGAGTACGGCATATATATATATGAAACCCATAAATGAAACCCATAAATAAATAAATATATATATATATATATATATATATATATATATATGTATATATATATGTATATATATATATATGTATATATGTATATGTAAATATATGTATATGTATATATATATGTATATATACATATGCATATATATATGTATATTATATATATATATATATATATATATATATATATATATATATATATATATATATATATATATATATGTTTGTATATGTGTATATATGTGTATATATATATATATGTATATATATGTATGTACCGTTTAATAATCTGAATGGAGGCAATGCAAGCGGAAACTACAGGAACATAATTAATAACCATACACAAAATCATTAATTATGTTCCTCTAGAATATAGCTCACTTGGAGCACTACAACTCCAGTCTGTATTTTATTTGCGAGTATTGTTAATATTAGCAATCTCAAAATAAGCAGTGTATTTTATATATATGTATGTATATATATGTATATCCATATATATATATATATATATATATATATATATATATATATATATATATATATATATATATATATATATATACATACATACAAACATGTGGGAAACGAAATGTGGATTCGGTACGAATTTTTATTCAACGCGCGATCGTTTCGACCCATCCCTTACGGGTAGGATATTGTGCATCTTGTGTTGCACCAGTCAGTGCAGAGAAAGTACAGTAAATGTAGTAGGATATC
This sequence comes from Octopus bimaculoides, assembly GCF_046866305.1. NCBI lineage: Eukaryota > Metazoa > Mollusca > Cephalopoda > Octopoda > Octopodidae > Octopus > Octopus bimaculoides. Next base: position 42,194,092 of record NC_142933.1, on the reverse strand, counting down.
TTTTTATACGAAACGCTTGAGGTGACACAGATTGCACCGATTGATGCAACACAACTAGATGCACAATATGCTACCCGTAAGGAACAGCCATAGGATGGGTTGAAACGATTGTTGTGTTGAATAAAGATTCGTACCAAATCCATTTTCCGTTTCTCTCATCAATTATAAACTAAACGAATACTGCGGAAATCCTGGCGTAGATCCAGTGAAAACTATAAATTATACCGTAACTGTGGATGACATCAGGAAGTCCAAATGGTTAATGTGCTTTAAGCGGCATATTAATATACTAATAGACATATATTCAAAGTTCAATAACTACTTTTATCACTATTTCTGTAATGATTTGTACTGGATGAAGGACCAATTTTGTAAAGTAAACTGTAATTTTTTTATATTTCACCAATAATTTTCATCCATTCACATACTTCACTATCTTTGTCTTTTTATACCTTTACATATAATTGCTCTATCTTTGTAATTATATTTATTTGTATTTTTATTCCATTACAGATTTGATCCTAAAAGTTAATCCAAAACTATTTTAGAACTTGTTATTTCAGTATCTAAAACAATGGCGCCACTTTCCAATTTGTATTGGTAAATGACTACAGTAATGCTATTTTGTATTTATTTTTAATCCATGCCTATGACAAAATGAATTTGCCAATATTTAGATACTTCATTCATTGATTTTTTTGATTTTTTTTTAAAGTTTCAGCTTAGAGCTGCGGCCATGCTGATGCACCACCGTGTTGCTACACTGTTATTACAGGGAGCCTCTTACAATATGTGGCACTTGGTGAAGAATGGAGTTTGATTTAGCAACCCTCATTTGCACCTCCTGCCGCGAGGTAGGTTCATCTGGGACTCTCGATAGGAAGAGGTCCAGCTTTGATTTAAAAACTCCTACATCTACTTTGTGCAGATTCCTCAGGCTCTTTGGGAGAATATTAAAAAGCTGTGGGCCCCTGAATCCCAAGCTGTTGCAGTAACTGGTCCTAAAGCGCGATGGCATTGCTGGGATCTTTGGCACTATGCAGTGTCGTCCCGTTCTGGCATTGGTGTAGCTTTCAATGCCAAAATTTGGCACAATTCCTTCCAGGATCTTCCAGATGTATATTACTGCATACCTCTCCCGCCTTCTCTCCAGGGAGTAGAGTCTTAGCTGTTTCAGCCTTTCCCAGTAGCTGAGCAGTTGCAAAGAGACAATCTTCTTTGTGAATCTCCTCTGGATTGCTTCAAGGTCTGCTGTTAATTTCAGACTGGTGGGTGACCACAGCTGTGAGCAGTAATCCAGGCGGCTGAGGACGAATGTCCTCCAGAGGATCATCATGGTTTCCTTATCTCTGGTTCTGAATGTTCTCAGGATCCATCCAGCCAATCGTCTGCACTTTGTTGCCATTCTGGTAATGTGCACTTGGAAAGAGGTATCATCACTCATGTCGATACCCAGGTCTCTCACTGATTTAGGCTCTGGGATTGAAATTCCCTGTGGACCAGTGTACTCTGTAAGTTTCATATTCAGTTTTGGACGTTGGTAGCGCAGGGCTTGGAATTTTTCAGCATTAAACTGCATATGATCGTCCTCAGCCCATCTGTAAACTGAGTCCAATTCCTGCTGCAGGTGTGCAACATCACTGGAGTTCTGTATTTTCTGCGAGACTTTTGTATCGTCTGCGTAGCTTGCAAGAGTGGCTATCCGGGCGCTTGAAGGCATATCTGAGAGAGCGACTATAAAAAGCAATGGTCCCAAGACAGTGCCCTGTGGAACACCGCTCATTATTTGTGTTTTCATAGAGGTGGCTCCATTAGCCACTACTGCCTGACTTCTATCTTTCAGAAAGTCATGTAACCACTCTCCAAGTTTTCCAGCTATGCCAAGATCACGCAGTTTGTGGCATATCACACCATGGTCCACTTTGTCAAAAGCTTTTGCAAAATCAAGGTATATTACGTCCACATTTGAGTTGTTGAGTAACTGCCTCAACACCCAGTCGTAATGTTGTAAGAGCTGGGTCAGGCAGCTCCTACCTGGTCGAAAGCCATGCTGGGTATCACTCAGCAATTTATTTTCTTCAAGGAATGCGATTAGTTTTCCTCTGATTATCCTTTCCATGACTTTGCTGATGTGTGAAGTCAGAGAGATAGGCCTATAGTTTTTGGCATCTGCTCTGCTTCCCCCTTTATGGATTGGGCATATTATTCCCTCCTTCAGCTTGCTTGGCAGTCTTCCGTTTGCGAGAAAGCTCTGGAAGAGGATCTGGAGGGGTTTTGCCAGGGCATGCTTACACGATTTAAGGAGGATTGCTGGGAAACCATCAGGGCCAGCAGTTGAGTTTGTGTCCACTTCATGTATAGCTAGTAGTACATCTTCGCTAATGTTGATGTATTCCATCGTAACTGCCTCACTGGTTATAGGGGAGGTAGCAAAGAAGTCCACTGGTTTGTTCACTTGTCTGTGCTCCAATAGAGCGGTGAAGACACTTTTGAATTGCTCATTCAGTACCTCACTGATCCTAGTTGGACTGTCTGTGAGGGAGCCATCCTTTTCGAAGACGGGTCCAATCTTGCAGCGTACTGAGGCTGTTTCTTTTGCGTAATGAAAGAAGGCCTTTGGGTTTGACTTAATGTTTTTTATAACCCAGGCTTCTTTGTCTGCTCTCTCCTTCACATAGGATTGTTGCAGCCTTTTTTCGATCTCCATCAGTGTCGTTTTTAGGCGGGACCTTTGGCCATTCTTGGGATTCATCACAATATTTCATTATTCTTAATCTTTATTCAACTTTGGAACAACAGAGCCTAAAAGAGGCAAGAAACCCAGATAGTGGGACATTTTCGTGCCAACTGGAATTGAATCTGGTTAACCTGGTTTTCATATTTGCCTCCAAAGTTTTATGAAAAAAAAAAAAAATTTTTTTGTCTTATTGAAAGAACTGACCAGCTGTATAGATGTAAACACAATTTTTTCTTCTTCTTTTCTTCCTCTTTTCTTACCTTCTCTTTTCCATTGACACTCCTTTCAGATACACAGGAACACACACACACACACACACACCCACTCGCTCTCAATGGACAATGATGACAATTGTTTGAAAAATAACTTTTATCAAAACAAGGCGCCCCTAAGATAGCCACCTGGTTTTGCCAGTTTTAAAGGCCAAGAATCAACTTGTCATTTTCTATTGAAAGAACTGACTAGCTGTATAGATGTAAACACATTTTTTCTTCTTTCTCTCTTCCTTCTTTCTTTCCTTCTCTTTTCCATTGACACTCCTTTCAGATACACAGGAACACACACATACATACACACACACACACACACACACACACACACACGCGCGCTCTCTCTCACACACACACACACACACATACACAAAAACACACACTCTCTCTCACTTTCTTCCCATTCCTCACCCTCTTTTACTATCTTATACATCTCTCTCCACTCCTACACGCTCAATAATACTATAAAAATAGACGAATCCCCTCAAAAAAAAATTAAATCTGAAGTTTCTACTAGAATAGATGCAAGCGCTAATATATGATTTATAAAAACATGTGACATATTAATAAAACTCTGTAAATGTACAACCATCCAGATCTCTGAGTATCTTATTTTTTCTAATATCTCTCTCTCTCTCTCTCTCTCTCTCTCTCTCTCTCTCTATATATATATATATATATATATATATATATATATATATATATATATATATATATATATATATATATATATATATATATATATCAATATAAACAGCCATGCGCAGTGTGTTACCATAAAGGAAAACTATAATTGTCACTAAATGCGTCTATAGCCGCAAGGCGCCTACACTGCTAGAAATAAGACCTAAAATGATCTAATGCTGTAGTAAAAGTACATAATTAAATACATATATACTCACAGAGGATGTAAATCACCCTAATACACCGAATTCTCGAGTCGGTGTTTTTGGACGATTACACCCATATGAGTATATATATATATATATATATATATATATATATATATTATTTTCTTCATTTTGTACTTCTTTGTAAAAAAACATTTTCATTCTCCTTCTTCTTGATAATTTGCTTCTTCGCAATGAAAACCGGTTAGAAAAAATCTTTATTAAATTATGCTTCCAGTTCAGCATTCTAGCTTTTTTTCATTTTCCTATATATATATATATATATATATATATATATATATATATATATATATATATATATATATATATATACAATGGTGTGCTTTTACTACAGCGTTAGACCATTTTAGGTCTTATTTCTGGCAATGTAGGTGTCTTGACGCCCTTTGTCGCATTTAATGACAATTATCTTTTTCCTTTATGATAACACATTGCGCATGGCTATATATATATATATATATATATATATATATATATATATATATATATATATATATATATATATATATGTATATATATATATATATATAACAAAAGTAAATGAGTATATGCATATATACGTACAGGTATGTGCATACCGACATCCACCTGTATGTATAGGTGCATATCTGGGTACAGGACATTGCAAACAAACGTAGACGAGAACACACGAGCCACATAGAGAACATTCTACTTCATCAGCTACCCACGTTTTAACACCGGCGTTTCGACGAGCTTCGGGCAGGACGCAACGTTAAAACGGCTCGTCCCATGGATCGCAGATTAAATCTGTATACGCAAATTAAATCTAGCCATGGAGGAATGTAGTGGCGGACAAAAAACAAGACAGGAAAACAAACAGAAGGCTTTACGGCCAGACGAGAAAAATTATGTGTGTATGAACGCGATGAGGCACGGAACCGAGAGAGACAAAGTGGTGGCGTGTGTTACTTGGCGAAAGCCAAGGAAGGAAAGGATTATTGACCGGAAGCATGTGACTATGCCGGTGTAAAGGGAAGAGAGAGAGTGGTAGAGGGAGAAAGAGAGGGAGGAAGTAGAAGAATGGTGAGCAACGAGAGGAAAAAAGAAAAAGAGGAAATACGAGGGGGAAAAAAGAGATACGTAGTAGTAACAGAGGAAGAACAAGAGGGGTAAGGCGAGATACGTAGTAGTACAGAGGAAGAACAAGAGGGGTAAGGCGAGATACGTAGTAGTACAGAGGAAGAACGAGGGGGGGGGGGAGGAAAGAGAAAGAGATAGAGTAGCGTCGGAGGATAAGTTTATATACATGGAAAAGGATGCGTTGTGTTACCCAAACATACATACAAGTTGCATTCCAGAAGTTATAGACTTTTTCAGGAGATGCATTTATCTATTTCAAAGAAGTACAAAACTCTAATCTCCTCCAAGGTAGAATACACTTGCTAATCTTTCCAACAACTTCATGAAAAGCCCCATAGAAGTCTTCCAAAATGTAGAAGCCCAGGGTTTTTGTCATAGCCTTCTTCATTTTCAAAACGACTGCCCCATGACGCTGTCTTTCAGTTTGGAGAACATACAAGACTCACAGGGAGCAAGGTCTGAACTGTATGGAAGGTAAGGTCCAGTTTCGATGCCTACTCTCTGGTTACCAGAATGCTCGTCACTGAGCGCCCTGGAAACAAACTTTGCACAAATTTTGCGTATGT
>NC_142933.1:42136008-42178508 GCF_046866305.1 Octopus bimaculoides | reverse complement strand
GCATAAAAACATGAATTCCAACCGTGGCCAGCTCGTCTTATTTTCCAAGAATAGTATATCCCACATTACATTAGTCAATGTTTTCTTTTTTTTTTCAGACGGTAAATTATGGCTTGAGGGAGATTTGACTGCTGTTTCTAGCAAGACAAGCAACCACACCCTCTACCATTAATTCGGTAAAATACCAGTAATATACGATATTTTGTCGGTTCCCTTCCCATTTACTTTTTTATCTTAATTTTTTAAAAATATGTTTCAGTTTTGTTTGCTTTCCTGTTGTTGCTACTGTTGTTGTTGCTACTGTTGTTGTTGCTACTGTTGTTGTTGCTACTGTTGTTGTTGCTACTGTTGTTGTTGCTGTCTTGGTTTATTTCAATAACCAATTAAAAAAAGAAAAAAACTAGCTAAGGAGGGAGGCCACAAATATTAGCTAGGATAAACACGTGAGGAAGGAAGAAATGGGCGGATTTAAGAAGGGTGTGGTCGTGCAAGAATCTGTGCAGAAATTTGAATCAGTTTTTGAAGCAACTAAATCTGTTTGCATTTGGACCGTTCTGCATAAGTTTGTGGTTTGAGATGAGAACTAGTGCAGGAGAGGGAGGGAGAGAGAGGGAGGGAAAGAAAGAGAGAGGGAGGGAGAGAAGAGAGAGAGAGAGAGAGAGAGAGAGAGAGAGAGAGAGAGAGAGAGAGAGAGAGAGAGAGGAGGAGCTGGTAGTAGCGGTGGCGGCGGGGGTGCACAAAATAAGAAAAAGAACAAACAAAAAGAAAGAAATACATAAAAGGAAAGAGAAAGAAGATAGAAATACAGTAAGGTGCTGCATATAGGGGAGGGAGGGAGGGAGGGAGAGAGAGAGAGAGAGAGAGAGAGAGAGAGAGAGAGAGAGAAAGAGAGAGAGAGAACAGTGTCGCCTACGCTTGATTTTCACAGACTGATATCAAATGTTTTGGCGAATGAAATATTATAGTGGCACTGAAAGAGGCGGCGAGCTGGCAGAAACATTAGCGCTCCGGGCAAAATGCTAAGCCGTATTTCGTCTGCCGTTACGCTCTGAGTTCAAATTCCGCCGAGGTCGACTTTGCCTTTCATCTTTTCGGGGTCGATAAATTAAGTACCAGTTACGCACTGAGGTCGATGTAATCGACTTAATCCCTTGTTTGTCCCCTCTATGTTTAGCCCCTTGTGGGCAATAAAGAAATAAGAAACATTAGCACGCCGGGCGAAATTCTTTGCGGTATTTCGTCTGCCGCTACGTTCTGAGTTCAAATTCGAGGTCGACTTGTTTAGGCCGTCTACTGTCCATGCGATTACCCCTGCTCCATATCTAAGGAGTGAAACTGCCCAGGTGTTGATAGCTTCGATCTTATTCCGTCCGTTTAATTTCGATTTAAGGATCAGTCTCAGTCTGCGCAAGTACTCCACCTTAAAGTTTTGTCATTTCTTTCTCCATCAATTTAACCATTTCCAAAATCCCCAAGTACTTATAGACCGTCTCTTCTATCTGTTTCATAACCTCCCCCGACGGTATCGTTAGCCCGTCCATACATTTGATTTTGCCTCTCTTCAAGACTAATACACCACACTTTCTCAGTCCAAACTCCATTTTGATATCAGCACTGAAGGTGTATACCGTATCAACGAGGGAACTGACTTGGGCTTCATCTTTATCATAAAGTTTGAGGTCATCCATGAATAACAAATGGTTGACTTTTATTATTATTATTATTATTATTATTATTATTATTATTATTATTGAGTGAGAGAGCAGTGCATGCCATCAAAGTGACACTGGGGTAAAATATACAAAGCCCAATATACCCATCATGACTACCCGTCTGATAAGGGTACACCAGGCACATGTATCACAACCATATGTGCGCGACATGGTGATCTCATATCAAGATAAACAGCGCATGACCTCGCAGGTGGGGGCCCAGTTAGAATTTTTTTCAGGTCGAGTAGCCCATCCCGCTCAAAAGGTCTCTGAATAAGGTTTGTTTAAGTATGTTGAGCAAAACACCCATGTTTCCAAAGGTGAATTATTCAAACCCCAAAGAACTCCTCTCAACACATGGCTATGATGGTCCCCCACTACTTCTGCTTGTGATCAGAGATGCACATATCGTCAACCACCAAGGGACATGCTCAACTGGTTAAGGTAAAAGAAACTGACAAGCAAATCTGTGGTATTAAGCAGAATATTTGCTGTAGCCCATCTTTTATACCAAGACAAAACAATGTACATGATAACACTTCCAATCAATTAAGATCAGAAACCATGAGAGCCACTGCCTTATTATTATTATTATTATTATTATTATTGTTCAGTAGTTTTATTTTTATAACGTGCTTTCACTTCACTACCGAGCGCAGCTCTGTGCGCCTTGGGTATGTGCTGTGGTTTGCTGTGGTGCTCTTATGTTTACTGTATTGAAAGTGTTTTGCGTAGAATGTGTGCAGTACCCAGTAGTGCAATTTTCTGTATGTTATATATATTTGTAAGTCCTGGTGTTTTTGTTATGTATTTGTCTGAATATTTTTTTATTATACCTAAGGCACCTACTATGATAGGAATTGTTTCTGTTTTTAGATTCCACATTCGAGTTATCTCTATTTCCAGGTCTTTGTATTTTGAAAGTTTTTCCATTTCTTTTAGAGAAACGTTGTCATCTGCTGGTATTGATACATCAATTAGAAAGCATTTTTTTTCTTCATGTCTTTGACAACTATATCTGGTCTATTTGCCTTAATTTCTCTATCTGTGTGTATTGGCATATCCCAGAGTATGGTTGCTTTCTCATTTTCTGTGACATTTTCTGGCGTGTGTTTATACCATCTTTTTTCTGTTGTTATTCCATAGTGGTGGCATAGCTTCCAGTGTATATAGGTCCCAGCTCTGTCGTGTCTGTGAATATATTCCTTCTTAGCCAGGACTGGGCAGCCAGAGATAATATGATTTATTGCTTCTTGTCGATCTCCACATATTCTACAGTTACTTTTTATATTTCTTTTCATTATGTGTTTTTGGTAATTTCTGGTGGGGAGGCTCTGGTCTTGTGCAGCAATTAAAAATCCTTCAGTCTCTGCTTTGAGTCCTGAGCTTCTCAGCCATTGCTGGGATTTTTCTCTGTCTATTTCTTTCGCATTTAGTTTAGCCCAGTATTTACCATGTAGGGGCTTTTCTTGCCATCGTTTTATCATGTTCTAGTTTTAGTTTGGATTTCATTTGTTTTATAGCTTTTGTTGTTTCTTCTTCTTCTTCTTCTTCTTCTTCTTCTTCTTCTTCTTCTTCTTCTTCTTCTTCTTCTTCTTCTTCTTCTTCTTCTTCTTCTTCTTCTTCTTCTTCTTCTTCTTCGTATTTGTTAGGTGGATTGATTTCTTGTTTGTATTTGTCAGCTTCCTTAAATACTGAAAACAGTTTTTTGTTTTGCTCGTGTTTTGTGGCTATTTGTATTAGTTTCCCTTGCTTCTGGAGTAGGTATTTTTGCAGTCCTATGGTGGTTATTTTATAATAGTTTTCTAGCTGTATAAGACCCCTGCCACCTTCTGTGCGTTGTATATATAGCCTTTCTATGTCAGATTTTGGGTGGTGCATCCTATATCCTGTCATTATTTTTCTTGTTTTCCTGTCTATTTTACATAGTTCGTTTAGTGTCCAGTTAAGGATGTTGTAGCTGTAGCTTATAACTGGGACAGCTAAAGTGTTGATACCCATTATCTTGTTTTTAGCATTATTATTATTATTATTATTATTATTATTATTATTATTATTATTATTATTATTATTATTATTCAGGTCACTTCCTGGAGTCGAATTCGGAATCTTGGGGTTAGTAGCCCGCGCTCTTAACTACTATGCCATATGCCCTGGGCATAGATACCTGCCTAAAAGGCCGCACAGTAGGACTGAACCGAAACCATATGGTTGCAAAGCGAGCTTCTTAACCGCATAACCATGCCTCCGGTTATGTAAAATATATCCTTATTCTTACGAGTAAACATATATGGTTTAGCCCTCTGTGGATAGTAAACTAAGTGGACACACCTTAGGTTTTATCTCTTTGTGAGTTAAGCACAAAAAAGTTAATCCGGACTCACTAGAGGGCAATACTATATAGGGATGACAGAGGACAAATTCAAACAACGCTACTTTAGCCAAATTTCGTTCTTCAAGCAACTAATGAGTAAATAAGTAAAAATAAAAACAAGACCAAGAAATATTTGACAAACTATATCTAGCGTTTAAAAAAGAAAATACTGATTTTAATATTAAAAGAAATGGTTTGGAGTGAAGCAAACTTTTATAATACTTTCTATTATATAGGCATAAGGCTTGAAATTTGGGAAAGGGAAATCGATTATATTAACGCTAGGACTTGACTGGTACTTATTTTAACGATTCCGAATAGATAATGGGTAAAGTTGACCTTGGCGAAGATTGAATTTAGAGCGTAAAAGCCAAAAGAAATGCCGTTAAGTATTTTACCCCATGCGTTAAAGATTCTGTTAGCACGCTGCATTACAGACCTCTGTAATGAGAGAAATAAATGAAATTTATGCATAAATGAAAAGAGTACCATATTGGAAATCATCAAAATATGCGAATTGCCTAAATACAAAGAAGTTTTCAAGCTGTCACAACATCGGCAAATTATTACTTAAGTTCTGGGAAGTCGCATCGCCACCAGACTAAATATTTAAACTTTATACAAACAGTTGCACCTTGTTATATGACGCTGTTGCCTGGTCACTGCCTTGTCCTAAAATTCTAGGAAATTAAATTTACTCTACGCCATTATATATATGTACACACACACACACACACACACACACACACACCCACACATATTTATACACACACATTATTCATATAGATATATACATATATGCATACGCATACACTTACAGACACACCGAGTAAAGCATTTTGAGGATGATTGCGGGTGTCGAACTGTGCTACATATTGACTAGTAGCTGGCACGAACGGAATATGTGTGTGTTTACGAACATTTAATAAAACACTTATCAGATGTTGATAAATACTATGCACATATTGCATATATGTGTGTGTGTGTGCATGTGTGGACATTTGATAAAGCACTTATCTGACGATGATAAATACTATGCACATGTGTGTGTGTATAATCATATACATGTACATACATGTATTTATATATGATGTACATAGAAAAATATACACATATATGTGCGGAATGTTCCAAATGAGGAGTAGATAGACAACCGACGACAATTGATGAAGAATCCTTTCTCTGTGTTTACTTGTCCTGTATTTTACGTATTTCATGTTCTTTGCGCAGTTGGTGACGCCCCGTACCTATATATGCATATATATATATATATATATATATATATATATATATATATATATATATATATATATATATATATATATATATATATATATATAAAGATAATAAGAGTGAAAAAACTACAGAAGGCTTGTGTTACATGGTTAAAGTATATATTTAAATTATATCAGAAAAATGTTAGAAAAATGTTAGAAAATCTTTTTGGTATATAAACATTGTATTTTGAGAAATAGCCGGTTTCGTGTTGTCTTTTCAAATTTCTCTACTTCATTGTAACGTGTTCGGTCCAGTCTGAAAAAGACGAGTTCTAGATAGGGGGAGGTAATTAGGAATTTCTTCCGGTATAGGGGAGATAATCGAAATCTAGGAGGTGGTAGAATTTGATTAATTTACCATGGTTTTGTTCTATATTTTTTCCCTTTTTTCTCAGTGGGGTGATGAATTTCCTTATTTAAATGTGTTAGCAATGGTTAAGTTTGGGTTTGTATTTTTGAATGAAAAAGGTTTCCTTATTTAATCTAATCTGTGTTGGTGTTTTAATGGCACATTGATAGAAAGGAAAGATTATAAATTGTGGTAGCATTTGTTTACGCATTTCTCAATATGATCACTAAAAGGTATCATTCGGTATTCTGGGCATGCAATCTGCTGGCGGTGCAGAGTGCATCTACGTCTGAGCGATAATCCTGTGGACCCTATGTAGTTCTCGTGGCAACCCGAACATCTTATTACATAAATAAGATTTTCTGAGGCACAAGTAAAGTTAGATTTAACTTTGAATTTGTGTCCCTCTTTGAAGAGGAATTCTGAACCTTCTAGAATGTTTGGGCATGTTGCACAACTTGGTCGACCACATTTTTTTACTTTCGCATCTGTTGTTTCGGAAAATAATTTTGCCTTTGTGAGGATCTTTTTCAGTGATTTTAGTTGTTTGTGGCTTTTGATGATTTTGTGTGTGTGTGTGTAAAATTTCCTTTAATTTGGGGTCCTTATGTAGCATTGGTATGTTTTGGGTGATGATGGTGAAGGCTTCTTTGTTTCTGGGGTTAGTTAACTCAAACTTTAACACTACACAATGGAAGGAAGTAATAGAACTCCAAAATGATGAAGATATTACGATTAAGGAAGCAGATAAAGGAAGTGCAGTTGTAATAATGGACACATTATACTATAGAAACACAGTAATCTCAATGCTTGATGACAATCAACACTATGAAAAAGTCACAAACTACACCCCACAAAAAATAATGAAAACCCTGTCCTCACTAATTAAAACACATGGAAATGAACTGACAACCAAGGAGATTGATTTTCTAACAAACTTCAAATGCAAGCGCAGCCTTTTCTATGGTCTGCCAAAAATACACAAAAGCCAGATCATAAATGAGACCATCAAAAAATCACCAAAGACATACATACATACACCAAACCCGGGGGATCTAAAACTGCGACCCATCATAGCTGGCCCAGCCTGTGAAACACACAGACTAAGTCTATTTATGGACATCCTCCTAAAACCCTTCCTTAAACACATAAATAGCTATATCAGAGATGACTTGGATATGCTAAATCACCTCCCAAAGAAAGTCAAGGAGGAAACAATCATGGTCTCATTTGACGTGATTAATTTATACACCAGTATACCTCATAATTATGGACTTGAGGCAATTCAGTTCTGGCTGGATCAATTCCCGAAAGAAATCCCAAACAGGATCAGTAAAGAATTCATTACTAAATCGGTTGAATTCATCTTACGAAACAACCACTTCATGTTTGACAATACTTTCTACCGACAAAAATCCGGAATTGCTATGGGCACTAGGGCAGCTCCAGTCATTGCGAACCTAACAATGGGTTACTTGGAAATAATAATATACCAGGAATCTTTATCCACCTTTGGAAACACCCTTTCCCAATACATAAAAGAAAACTGGAAAAGGTTCCTGGACGACTGTTTCATACTCTGGAATGAAAACACAGATGAATTCTTGAAATTCAAAAGTCTATTGAACAGTGTCAACCCAAACATACAGTTCACAATGGAGTACAACCAAAAGGAGCTCCCATTCTTGGATATACTAATTAAAAAAGTAAACCTAAAAATAGAAACGGACATATTTTACAAAACCGCAGACGCCAAACAATATCTACTATTTGATTCATGCCACCCAAGACACACCAAGACAAACATCCCCTTCAGCCTTGCAAGAAGGATATGCACAACAGTGTCAGAAGAAAATACTAGAGACTACAGACTACAAGAACTCAAAAACACACTAATTAACAGACACTACCCAGTTCAACTCATAGAGGATGGAATCAGACGTGCATCACAAATTAACATAGAAAACTTAAGAAAAGTTAAACACAGCAACACACATTCCCCGAAAATACTGCCGTACATATCCACATACAACCCCAGAAACAAAGAAGCCTTCACCATCATCACCCAAGACATACCAATGCTACATAAGGACCCCAAATTAAAGGAAATTTTACACACACACACAAAATCATCAAAAGCCACAAACAACCAAAATCACTGAAAAAGATCCTCACAAAGGCAAAATTATTTTCCGAAACAACAGATGCGAAAGTAAAAAAATGTGTTCGACCAAATTGTGCAATATGCCCAAACATTCTAGAAGGTTCAGAATTCCTCTTCAAAGAGGGACACAAATTCAAAGTTAAATCTAACTTTACTTGTGCCTCAGAAAATCTTATTTATGTAATAAGATGCTCGGGCTGCCACGAGAACTACATAGGGTCCACAGGATTATCGCTCAGACGTAGATGCACTCTGCACCGCCAGCAGATTGCATGCCCAGAATACCGAATGATACCTTTTAGTGATCATATTGAGAAATGCGTAAACAAATGCTACCACAATTTATAATCTTTCCTTTCTATCAATGTGCCATTAAAACACCAACACAGATTAGATTAAATAAGGAAACCTTTTTCATTCAAAAATACAAACCCAAACTTAACCATTGCTAACACATTTAAATAAGGAAATTCATCACCCCACTGAGAAAAAAGGGAAAAAATTATAGAACAAAACCATGGTAAATTAATCAAATTCTACCACCTCCTAGATTTCGATTATCTCCCCTTTTTCAGACTGGAGCGAACGTTACAATGAAGTAGAGAAATTTGAAAAGACAACACGAAACCGGTTATTTCTCAAAATACAATGTTTATATACCAAAAAGATTTTCTAACATTTTTCTAACATTTTTCTGACATAATTTAAATATATACTTTAACCATGTAACACAAGCCTTCTGTAGTATTTTCACTCTTATTATCTTTTATACATCCAACCACGTGCTTTCACATACCAACTTTCTCACCTATATATATATATATATATATATATATATATATATATATATATATATATATATATATATATATATATATATATAATTATATCAAGGAAGATCGGGCAAAAACGACCTATCTCCGGCATGTTTGAAGTGCCGATACCTTCAAAAACTATCAAATACTCCACCGAAAATATACACGTAGCTGAAAGCGGGATAGTGAGAGAAAATTTAAAAGACTTCAAGTTAATTGTGAATTGGTTCCAATTTCTGGATTAAAGCCAAAAATAGCTTTTTTTCCTTCGTCAACAAAATACACGGATAGGGGGAATATAAGTCCAAATAACTGTACATACCGCTCAAAGCAAGTTCACACGTCTACATACAAATATTTTGAAGGTATCGGTACTTCAAGCATATTGGAGATAGGTCGTTTTCGCCAGATCTCCCTTGATACAATTATTTACATATGTACATTATAATTAATTTAAAGTATAGCAATAATTAACGTGATTTTTATCCATATATTCATTTATATATATATATATATATATATATATATATATATATATATATATATATATATATATATATATATATATATATATATATATATATATATATATATATATATATATATATATATATATATATATATATATACATATACATATATATATATGTATATATATATATATATACAAATACATTAATATGCATATACATATATATGCATATAAGCATACAGGACGTCACCAACTGTAAACATGAAATACAAAAACAAGCGAGTTAAATACGCAAACAACGAGAGAAAAGATTGAAAACAGGACAAGTAACACAAAGAACGACCCTTCATCAGTTGTCGGCTGTCTATCTACTCCTCATTTCGAGCATTATATATATATATATATAAATTCAAATTCCGACAAACGTAACCCCCCCCCCCCCACACAAACAAACGCATATATATATATATATATATATATATATATATATATATATATATATATATATATATATATATATATACATATATATATATTCTGTTGTGTCTAGGGAGAGTCATTCTCTTTTAGTGCCTTGTAATTTAACACACGAACTCACATAAAGAATCTTGCAAACCAAATTCCAAAACGAAACATATATATTATTTATTATATATATATGTGTGTGTGTATGTATGAAAACATATATGATTTTGATTCAGGAATTGCAATCCCTTCTGAGCCAGTGTATCCTGTCTGCATTTCATTCAGTTTTGTGTGCTGGTAGACGCAGAGCTTGAAATTTTCCGGCATTAAATTGCATATTATTATTCTCAGCCCTCCTGTATATTGAGTCAAACTCCTGTCGCAGGTGAGCAATATTTTCAGGGTTGTGTATCTTCTAAGAGACTTTTGAATCATCTGCATAGGGTAGCTACCAGAACAACTGCGGGCATGTCTGAAAAGGTCACTGTGAATAGTAGTGGCCCTAAAACAATGCCCTGTGGGACACCACTCACTATTTGTGTTTCCTTAGAGGTGGCGCCATTGGCCACTACTGTCTTTGCCGAGATCACACAGCTTGTAACATATACCATGGTGGACTTACTCAAAGGCTTTTGCAAAATCGAGATATATCACTCCGCATTTGAGTTGTTAAGCAGCTGCTTTAACATCCACCCACACATCCTCACACACGCGCACGCACACATATTTATACATATATACGCATATATGCATCTATACACACACACACAGCTGGATAGATATATGTATGTATATAGGTCAGAAAGATAAGTACGCGTTAACATGTACATACAGAATCATATGTTCTATAGGTATACATACACATGTATATGACCATACACATGTATATGACCATACATATTTTACTGTTCAGAGCCATGTAGTGGTCCGTACAGGAGTCAGATAAAGGTACTTGCCTCTTTAGCTAGTCATATACCCAACGTTATTTATATACGAAATCATTACTTCACCTTGTCAGATGACAGCTGTGTCATTCAACGTTCAGTCTAACAACTGTATGTGAGACGCCCATGTTCTATGAGATGGTTCTCAGAAGCAGCTGATGATTCACAAAGTTTAGAGAAAATATGACAAAAATAACTCAGGATCTCAACAATAATCTTTGGGTGTGTCTACAGATTGACAGACTTGTGTATATCTCTTTGCAGTCCAGGACTTACGCCCCATACTGCACACTGCAGCAGTATATTGCAGCTAGGGAGTTAGAGACTGGTATCTGCAGATTGTTTCTGTGTATATGTGTAATTTTATAAGATTAATAAAGCATTTTTTCGTGAAAAGAACATATCCACAAGTATTGCACTTACAGTTCTTCAGATCAACAATTAAGTTTGGAATAGGGCACAATTAACTTGATATATTTAATGTATCTTTTCTCAAAAAGATGCTGCATCCTTTCATAATGGAATGTCGTCACTCATTCCGATTTACAGCTCTTCTCAACCCCTCACATTTATCGCTAAGTATTTCATATTGTATTTTATGTAGCCTTTGTATCATTTTACAGGTTTCTTTGTGAACGTTTTCAACAGTCCAGTTTGCTGCAGAAAAGTTGTTTCAGGAGTCGTTCATTATTCATCTGCATACAAATACACATTGAGATAATAAAAATATTACAAATGGATGTTTAAATACAAATATATGGTTTCAATTTTTGTCACAAGGTAAGCAATTTTAGCGAAGTGAGCAAGTCGATTGCATCGACCCCAGTGCTCATTTTATCAAGCCCGAAATGATGAAACGCAAAGTCGACCTCGGCGGAATTTGAACTTAGAACGCAAAGACGGAAGCAATACCGCAAAGTATTTTGTTCGACGCTCTAACAGTTCTGCCATCACGTCGCCTTGTAAGTACAAATAAATGGACATATATATTGATGTATACTCACAGTAATAGACACACGCACGCGTATGCGTATACAGATATTCGTCGACATATACAGATTGACGCAGAATCAGAGGCACATACACATACAGAGACATCATCATGTACGGCTCTACACACACATACAGATGTATTGTACAGATGGATATATACACAGTAGTATTTACATATATATAGACACACACATATGTGTGTGTGTGTGTGTGTGTGTGTGTGTGTGTGTGTGTAAATGCATTACTTACGGCATTGAGTTATTCCTTTGCCTTATCCGAAAGGGACGTAACTAAACACCACAAGATTGAACCACTACTCCACACACTTCTTCTACCGCGTAATGTTGTTAAATATCTGGGGGGTTTTCCTCTTAGGCAAAAGAACAGTATATTTAGTGATATTGTTGTTTAAACCGACTTAAGGTCATCACTTAATTCAGTGGCCAGGGAACTTTTTTAACCAATTACCCCAAAATATATATATTTACACCGACGTTACCTCCTCGATTCGAAAGGAAGAAAATCATAGATTCTTTGAATTCAAAAGGTTTATTGAATCTATTTATATCGAGAATACAAATATAAATTTAAAAGTATAAAACAAACACGATAAAATAAATTAATATCCTCATTATGAAACAAAAGGATTTTTCAAGAAACTTTTTCGCTTCAGGTTTTGGAGAAATGATGTTTCATTTTTGTTAGAATTACATCAACATTGGGGCATTTTGAAATCAGAACAATTTAGATACAGTCCCTGGGGTCCAATAAATTTTGTTAACTAATTGAATTGAATAGCTACTAAAATCTACTTTAAAAAAACACGTATGTCAAAAAATGAGGTTAAGGCGAGTACTGAATAACTGACAAAGAATACCTGTTTAGTCAGTAGACAACGCCTTAGCAACCAAATTGTTTGTAGTTCAAAATAGCGTAACGTCTCCTAAACACATCCATTACATTGGACAGGACAGGTGCAGTGTTGCGACATCTTTATAGGTTTTTCATAGTTTTTTTTTTATAGTTTTAATTCTAAAGATACTTTCTTCAAAATTCCTATTTTGTTATTCACTCATTCACTTGTATAGGTTGGGCAATGTAATATGTCAGACAAAGAAAGCCAGCTGTTTCTTGCGGTACATACATTTTATTCAAAATTTTCATGAACCTTTAAAATACTACTGTGGATCCTCGATTTGCTGTTTTGCTAATGTGGACCCCTAAGAATCTTATATGCACCCCCAGGGGTCATATGGAGAACCACTGATTTAAGTGAAGAGGATATTGGCTTCAATTGAGAATTGAAGCCGCATTTTTTGTTTTTGAGTGGCAGCGATCTTAACTCTGGCTCTAAGGTGCTCGTTATTATAATGTTATATATTCATATTTATAACAATCGCTTCCAAAGACCTGGAAGGTTTAAAAAAAAATTGTTGCTGTTATTGCTTAGCCTCAGGTCAATCTTGATCAACAGAGCCTCTCATGAAAGGTATTCGTATCATGACCATCCCATTTTTAGGGATATATAGGATTATATGGGAGGCGCAATGGCCCAGTGGTTAGGGCAGCGGACTCGCGGTCATAGGATCGCGGTTTCGATTCCCAGACCGGGCGTTGTGAGTGTTTATTGAGCGAAAACACCTAAAGCTCCACGAGGCTCCGGCAGGGATGGTGACGAACCCTGCGGTACTCTTCCACCACAACTTTCTCTCACTCTTACTTCCTGTTTCTGTTGTGCCTGTAATTCAGAGGGTCAGCCTTGTCACACTGTGTCACGCTGAACCTCCCCGAGAACTACGTTAAGGGTACACGTGTTTGTGGAGTGCTCAGCCACTTGCACGTTAATTTCACGAGCAGGCTGTTCCGTTGATCGGATCAACTGGAACCCTCGACGTCGTAAGCAGCATAGGATTATATGATATCCCATTTTTAGGGTATGTAAGCGTATACTATCCGGTGTTCTTTCCTTATGTAAGAAAATGTGATTTGAGAAATATTCGGCTGATGTTTTAACAGGTTTAGCGGCTGCATAACGTCTACGTGGAAGTAATTCTAGGAGACAGTTTTTCTTTTTCGTGGTATTTTGTTGATTTTTTTAACAATATTTTTTGTATGAAATGGAAATCCATTTTGATGAGATGAACCAGGAATAGAAAACTATTGATAACCTGCTTGGTGATAACTGCGAACAGTTGTAAGTATATGTTTCTCTGATAAGACCCAATCTTTTGCATATATATATATATATATATATATATATATATATATATATATATATATATATATATATATGATAAGATCTCTTGAAAATACATGTATAAGTCCAATAACAAAAAAAAAAAAAAAGAAATGTTTGATCATGCGCATGTACTCTTATCGGCATGAGCAAGAGACTGACAGTTGCTTTTGCATACAAGCTTCTGTTAAGGCTACCAACCAATACAGCTTGGCATCAGCGTCCTTGCAGGTATTGTTGTCCGAATTTAAGTAGCCAGAAAACATATACCGCGTGGTATTTTGAGGGGAGCCTCTAACGCTTTTTCCAATCCATTGCCCTTTTTATCGACTCCCGAAAGGAGGAATAGCTAAGTTGACGACGTTGGAATTTGAACTATGAGCATTAAGAGGTGAGACGTTCTGTTTAATCCTCTAACAGTTCTGCTCATTCGCCATTATAGTTATACTGTTTATCTAGACGGTTCTAGTATTTCAAGTAAAAGGTAGTTCTTATTAGTTTCCGTATAGATCAAATGTCTCCATTATTTCTCAAATCAAACAAAGTGTTTGGAAATCATCGTTGCTTGTGAGATTACGATACTGTTTTATTATTTTTGTTGTTGCCAAGGCGGCGAGCTTGTAGAATCGTCAGCGTGCTAGTCAAAAATGCTCAGCGGTATTTTGTCTGCCACTACGGTCTGAGTTCAGATTCCAGTGAGATCGACTTTGCCTTTCATCCTTTCAGGGTCGTTAAAATAAATACCAGTTGAACATTGGGGTCAATATAAGCAACTTATCCCCTTCCTCGGAATTGCTGGCCATGTGCCCAAATTTAGAATTATTATTATTTTAAAATTCAGATAGTGCTAGTATAGCTTGCAGAATTTTTGATCCTTATAAGAAGTAGTAGAAAAGTGGAATAGAAATGGAAAGGAAAACTTTTCCCTTCATAATTTCGGGGATCGACAAATAAAGTATCAGTTGGATTGGCGGAATTGTTAGAGCATTGGCCAAGATGTGATACTGAATTTGTTTCTACTCTTTGCACTCTAACAGCAACCACAAGCGACGATACTTGTACCAAACTATATTAGCCCTTAATGTTTGAAAACACGCATGGACGGTTAGGACAAAATTGTGAAAATGTTTTGGGCTGGCAAACAATTAAATTAATCATCAAACTTAATGTTATTGGACCATTTAAAATATTTCTCTGAGCTCATTTGCTCATTTTACTTTTTAAAATTCATTTACGTTTTGCAGTAATTCAAGGTCACTATGGCTTTCTTATACAGTCTATCGAAGCAAGCTCACAACATAGTCTATACCGAAAACAACTCAAGGCTATCATGGCCCTCAACATACAAGCATACCATAGTATTCTTATATTGTCTGTACCTAAAAATAATACAAGACTTCCATAGTTCTAAGATACTCCATGCATAAATTTTATAGCTTTAATTTTTTTTAAATAACCAGTATTATAGGTTTTTAAAAAAGCCATAGCTAATTAAATACAAAGTCAAATACAAACCGTAGCTAATCTAATATGTTTCTTATATGAGTATAAAATTTATGATTGTTTTTTTAACCCTAGGTCAAATTTTACCGAGCTTTCTTATGATCACAAACATTCAAATCACAATAATATCGTCGTTTTACAGAATTGTAAGACTACATTATCCCACATGGCGTTTCCTTATTTAAGCCTGTCGAATGTGATTGGAAAGAGATTTGGCTGCTATTTCTAAAAAGCTGAGAAACCACATATCGGTTCATTCATTTGCTCTTGAATCGTGATGACTTTAAACGGAGCGAACAATTAGATCTTTATTGGAATGAACTATTAGAAAGCCATGTGGTGCTTAATATTTTAAATGGAGAAATTATCATCAGTTAATAATTTATCCGTAAAACGATATTTCGGCGAAAAATCTCTTGTTAGAATTAATATACTGATTTATTTTAAATAAAAATTTATTCTATATATTAATATTCCCACCAACTCTTGTTCAGTATTGTACATTTACTCAGCGATTCTGCTATCATTATTTTTGGCAAGTATGGTGAAGTTTATGGATCACTGATGAGGTTTATTAAGACTGAAACATGTCTGGATTTATTTCCCAAACTTACTGAACCGATTAAGATAATATTACTCATTAAGTTTATGTTGTTTCCTTATCTTACAAGTAATTTCAAATTAGACTTTTGATATTCATTATATTAATTATGTTATAGTGGTATTAAATATGTTAATAGTGGTTAACTATACACAAGCTCACTGCATGATTATATAAGCTAATTACCTTAAGTAAAAGAACAGCTGATGGCTGTTAAGAATTTCAGGAATATAATAATACGTAACCGTTTGTGGCATGATGTAGTATTTGAAAACAGCCTGATCAAGATTCGCGTTGAAATTCTCAATGCGACATTTCTTTTTTATAGCCTCTCATTTCCTAACAGGAAATATGACATATAACACAGGTCTATAGAATTTGCGGCTGGAAATGTTTTCGTTGAATAGATAAGTGTTTCGGAAGCATTTTTACGTGCTGAATCCAAATATGCTATTGGTTCTCATCAATCATGTGAGGATTTTGCGATATACACTATCTTGATTTTTCACAAATAAACCTGAACTTGTATGTATGTATGTATGTATGTATGTATGTATGTATGTGTGTGTGTGTGTGCGTGTGTGTGTGCGTGAGCGTGTGTGTGTGTGCGTGTGTGTGTGTGTGTGTGCAGATTGTTTTATTTCAATTGCTTATTCACAGTAGGAAGGCAATACTGAGAATCCTTGTTGAGGACCACCGAAGAAAGGAGAAAGTTATCCTCAGACTGGAGCTAATAGCCACTCTACTCGAAAGCCAGGTGTTGGGGTTAACACTACATAGTTGGCTCGGTGTATAGGTAAAAAGCTCTTCGCTTAATAGGGGACAAACACAGACACACAAACATATACACACACATACATATATATACATTCATACGACGAGCTTCTTTCAGTTTCCGACTACCAAATCCAGTCACAAGGCTTTGGTCGGCCCGAGGCTATAGTAGAAGACACTTGCCCAAGATGTCACGCAGTGAGACTGAACCCAGAAACATATGGTTGGTAAGCAAGCTACTTACCATGCAGCCACTCCTGCGCCTCTCTCTCTCTCTCTCTATATATATATATATACATATCGACACATATCTGTGTCCTGTCTATTTTTGCCAAGGGATAAGCCAGCTGGAGGAGATATTCTCCTGGGGCTAAAAGCAACAGTAACATCCACCCTTAGGGGTCAGCCACATTTAAATGGCAAATATACTTCACTTTATCGTGCAGTTACTGTTAACACCTCGTTCAGAGAATTAACATTGCTTGTTTTCACTTTTTCGATATCAGTGAATAACTTCACTGGAAAAAGACTTATATATTGCCAAGGGATTGTCATTCTCATCGAAGGTCGGCGATTATCGTACGCTGAAGAAGGGAAATAACCCTGAAACTCGGGCCCGTACGTATCGCAGATCAAGATGGGAGTGATAACTTCCCTTGGCAAAAATAGACAGGACACAGATATGTGTCGATAAGCCAGCTGTAGGAGATGTTCTCCTGGGGCTAAAAGCAACAGTAACATCGACCCTTAGGGGTCAGCCACATTTAAATGGCAAATATACTTCACTTTATCATGCAGTTACTGTTAACACCTCGTTCAGAGAATTAACATTGCTTATATACAGATATATATAGATATACATACACACACACACACACACACACACACACACACACATATATATAATTAAATAAGTTTCGGGTAGAAACCTTGTAATATGCTATGCCAAGCTCGTCCACAGCCATTGGTCACGTCATGTCATCATGCAATGAAAATGTTTTTGCAAATGGATATACATCAGGAATTCCATACTAGCCGTAGACTTTATATACTAGATACACGATAGAAAATGGAATGAACGTCTTTGTTTCTTTGTTTCTTTGAAGGATCTAAATTACCCTCTGTCCTTCGTGATAAAGCAATTGGCTCCATTCTACACTCGAATCAACCCCTATTTAAAGTTAATTTATTACAGGCTAGCTTTTATGTATTTTTTGAAACAATTAGAAAAATAAGTTAGTAGGTATATCCCCCCTTCCCAGCACACATACATACATACATACATACATATTCTTTCATTTACCCACCTAAAAGGTAGTGTATACGGTGTTTTATATACATACACTCATATACGCTTCTTACATATATTCGCATGTATCTTTTTATACACACACACACACACACACACACATCTATATGTGTGTGTGTGTATATATTTTGATATCTCTCTTATATAATATGATGTTTCGTCGATACAATTTGCTGGTTTCCCTATTATGATGGCACTCCAAAATAAAATTGTTCAGCTGTGTGATTATTATTACGAAACATTTATGCTAGGCTAGTAAGATCGCGTACGTACGCACACACAAAGAAAGAAATCGGTGTCACCAAAACACTGACGGCTATATAGTAAAAGGGTAACGCTCCTTTCTTTGGAAAACATGCATCCTAGTTAAGAAATGAGGCCAATAAAATGTGGGGGAAGTTACCTAGATTCAGAGAAGTAGGATGGGAGCTGGGGCGGGAGGCTGCTGCTAAGTTCCTCTCGTCTCTCACTTACAGATGTGACTTCCAAATGTAACCACCTCCACTACTGTGAATTTCTAATGATACCCTTTCCTAACACTCGTATTTCATTAAAGGCTTGTTGCATATTTATTTACGTACCTATATTCGTATAAAACAGAAAGGAAAGAAAGGAGAAAGAGAAAGTAGAGTTTTGTTCAGGTTTAATCATTCTAATCTTTCGTTTGCATTTTAACCCAATTCCTAAAGGGAGTTTCCCACAAATTTTCTCTTGGATTGTTATTTTTTCCACCCACCTCTTTCCAAGCTTAGAATAAACACGTTACATTCAGGGTTATAGCATGTGTATAATAACTGTAAAACAATTATGTATGGTAAAAAGTTTCTCTCCCAACCACATGGTTCCGGGTTCAGTCCCACTGTGTGGCATCATGGGTAAGTGTTTTCTATTATAGCCCCGAGCTGACAAAAGTCTTATGAGTGGATTTGGTAAACAGAAACTGAAAGAAGCCCATTATATATGTGTGTGTGTGTGTGTGTGTGCGTGCGTGTGCGTGTATGTGTGTATTTATTGAGTCATCACACATATAATGCGGTTTTTTTATACTTCTTTGATTTTCCAAAATTAAGATAAACGAAGTTCTTTTTTAATTTAGAATATACTCTCCTTCATTTTCTACATTGCTCTTTCATCTATCTGGTAGACTTGCAAGGCCCCTCTTCTAAAATTCACTTGCTCGTGACGAAAAATGCTCCAGTACCGTTCTGTCCTCGTCTACAGAATTCATATTTTTTCCGCCCAAATGATTTTAAAGACTGCGGAATAGATGATAATTAGATGGGGCAATGTCATTCTCGCTGTATGTGGCCGAGCATTATCCTGATGGAAGAACACCTTTCGTCTTGAACCAAAGATGGTCGTTTTCGGATGGTACGCAGGTGTCGATGAATGGTTGAATGACAAAACCCAGGCTTCTTTGCTAGTTCCTCAACAGTTACTATGACATTTTGTTCCACCAGGGTTTGCAGGACGTCCTCCTCAAGCTCTACAACTCTTCCAGGACGAGGCTCGTTTTCTAGGCTGTAGTTTCAGGCAGGAATTTCTGGAACCACTGTTGACACTGGCTTACGCTTATTGTCCGATCTCCATATACTGCATTAATATTCCTCGCACTTTCCGTTGCGTTGTTGCCTTTATTGAACTCATAAAGCAAAATATGCGGAATATGCTTCTTTGTCCATTATAGCTTTGAAAAAATAACTGTTAAAATCGAACTGCACTCTTCAAAACTTGCACTAAGAATAAGTACAAGGTAAAATTACGGCCTGCTTTTATAGGAAGTTGCTGCAGATAGTTTATTCCGAACCTCTCCAACTTTTAGTTCATGCAATTAAAAAAACCGCATTATTTATGGGATTACCTATTATACATACATACATACATACATACATACATACATACATACATACATACATACATACATACATATATATATATATATATATATATATATATATATATATATATATGTAAATATATATATATATATATATATATATATATATATATATATATGAGTGTGTGTGTGAGAGTGTGCGCGTGTGCGTGCGTGCGTGTATGTGTGTGTGTGTGTGTGTGTGTGTGTGTGTGTGTATGTATCTACGTATATGTGCCTTTGTGTTTCTGTTTGTCCTGCAACACCGCTTGACAATCGGTGTTGGTTTGCTTACGTTTGTAACTTAGTAGTTCAGCTAAAGAGAGCGAAAGAAGAAGTACCTGGATTTAAAGATAGGTAAGTTCTGAAGTTGATTTCGTTCGGCTAAAACCCTTCAAGGCAGTGCTCCAGCATGGCCGCATTCCGATACCTGAAATAAGTAATATATGTATATTAATTAGGAAACATATGTAACCTGGATTTTACCTGCTCCATTCTCTCAATTTAGATTCTTATTCGCATACATAGCAGCCCTAATTGCTAATCGTGAACTATAAAAAAAACTTTTTTCAGCTTATCGAACTTCGATATGGGCAAAACCTACAACCTTCTAAGCCAATAAACTACTATTGTTCCTGAAAGTTGTTTATTTTTTTTATACCTTCTACGAAGCTTCCTAACTTGTTACACCTTGACCCTTGGATCTTACATTTACATATTATATGCATATGTGCATGTGTGTGTGTGTGTGTGTGTGTGTGTGTGTGTGTGTGTGTGTGTGTATGAGCGCGTGCGTGTGAGTGTGTATATGTATGTATACTCTTTACTTGTTTCAGTCATTTGACTGCGGCCATGCTGGAGCACCGCCTTTAGTCGAATAAATCGGCCCCAGGACTTATTCTTTGTAAGCCTAGTACTTATTCTATCGGTCTCTTTTGCCGAACCGCTAAGTTACGGGGACGTAAACACACCAGCATCGGTTGTCAAGCGATGGTGGGGGGACAAACACAGACACACAAACACACATACATATATATATATACATAAATACAACGGACTTCTTTCAGTTTCCGTCTACCAAATCCATTCACAAGGCTTTGGTCGGCCCGAGGCTATAGTAGAAGACACTTGCCCAAGGTGCCACGCAGTGGGACTGAACCCGGAACCATGTGGTTGGTAAGCGAGCTACTTACCACACGTGTGCGTGCGTGTGTGTAAACATAAATACACACGCGCACCTACGTACACACACACATTACTGTTTGTTTTAATATCAGGTTATACATAAAAGCGATTTAACATTGGACTGAAGCGTTACTCAATGCTTTTTAGTAGTATACATATCACCCCCTCTTTTCTCTTTCTCTCTCTCTTTATCTTTCCAGTAGTCACAGCTTCGATGTTCCCCTGGGTGAAGGGTGAGAGGGCTGAGAGAGTGTCTATGACTGTATAGACACTCTCTCAGCCCTCTCACCCTTCAACTAACGAATCTGGTACACGTGATCAAGACATACTCGCTTGCGCGCGCGTCCATGTATTGTTTCCTTGCTAATATAAGCGGTTATTTTATTTAACATATACACGCTCACACAAGACCTGTGAGGAGTCTGAGGTAGGTCGTGTGTGAGCGTGTATATCTTAATATATACAACTGAGAATGTGTGTGTGTGTGTGTGTGTGTGTGTGTGTGTGTGTGTGTGTCTGTCTGTGTGACTCCCTAAAACTCGAGAACTACCCAACTGATTTTATTCAAGTTTTACACATACCTTATTTAGGGTGCATATAGTGTCACAACTACTTGCTTAATGCGAGCCCGGAGCAATCTCTTATCTCTTACACTATTTCAGTATTACGTGTCAAAAGTGAAACAATAACATCTCTCTATTGTAAAGTGAGATACTTTCAGTTTAATAGTTTCACTATTAATACTGAAACTATTCAAGTTAAACTATTAGCTGACATATATATCTAACATATATACATACATACGTACATACATACATGCATACATACATATATATGTATGTGTGTGTGTGTGTGTGTGTGTGTGTGTGTGAGTATGTGTGTGTATATATATATATATACATGTATATATATATGTGTATATACATCTGCACATATGTTTGTATATATATATATATATATATATATATATATATATATATATATTTGAAGATAAGCAACAAAAATTCAATAGGTTATAGCAGTACGTACGTTTCGTACAAGCTCCATTTATTCATGTGGTGAGAACACCACATAGAATGTACAATGAAAATGTACTCCTCAGCTGCAATATGTTTTCTTCTATTACTCTTGTTTTTTGCAAACATCTTCAAAATGTCTTTCTAAAATGAAATTCCATTATGCAGCTGAGGAGTCCATTTTCATTGTACATTCTATGTGGTGTTCTCACCACATGAATAAATGGAGCTTGTACGAAACGTACGTACTGCTATAACCTATTGATTTTTTGTTGCTTATCTTCAAATTTTATTCACCAAATCTCTTGATTTTGTTTTTGGTTTTTACCCTACCAAATTCTGGTGCCTCAAACAATAGCAGTACGTACGTTTCGTACAAACTTCATTTATTTATGTAGTGAGAACACCACATAAGATGTGCAATGAAAATGTACTCCTCAGCTGCATAATGGAATTTCATTTTAGAAAGTAATTTTGTAGATGTCTGCAAAAACAAGAGTAGGTGAAGAAGAAAATACCATCTTGTCTGGGCTGTTAATCAACAGTCTCTTGATATTTATATATATATATATATATATATATATATATATATATATATATATATATATATATATATATATATATATATATATATATATATATATATATATATATATATATATGTATATATATAGATGTATATGTATAGATGTATATATATATGCAGAAATGTATATGTATATATATATGTATAGATGTATATGCATATATATGTGCAGAAAGACCTGAACGAAATCTACAAATGGGCTAACAAAAATAACATGCAGTTCAATTCTATGAAATTTTAGACACTCCACTATCGGTCCAGCACCAGGTTAAAATCGGAATACAGTGGACCAGAAGGTAATATGATCCTAGAGTCAGAGTCGGTGCGTGACCTGGAGGTTCACACGAGCAATGATGCAACATTCCATGTACATATTACCAAAATAGCTACACTGTGCAGGGGAATGGCGGGGTGGATTCTGAGGATATTCAGAACCAGGAAAAGGGAAGCCCTGCTACCCCTATGGCAGACTTTCATTCTCAGCCGCTTGGACTACTGCTTCCAACTATAGTCCCCAGAGAGTATGAAACAAACTGCGGAATTTGCAGCAATCGAGCGCCAATACACAAAAAAGATTGACTCGATGCAAAAGATGGGCTAATGTGCTAGATCACATGTAATGTGTCTACTAAGACCGAATTGCTCTCAAAGGAAATTTAG
This sequence comes from Octopus bimaculoides, assembly GCF_046866305.1. NCBI lineage: Eukaryota > Metazoa > Mollusca > Cephalopoda > Octopoda > Octopodidae > Octopus > Octopus bimaculoides. Next base: position 42,155,197 of record NC_142933.1, on the reverse strand, counting down.
CGAAGAAACAAAAACGTATTTCGGCAAGACAAGTGAAAATTACATAAAAAAGACAATTATCTGTAAACTAGTTTCGAAATTAATATTTTCTCACCGAAAATGTTTCTCATCAGTACAGACCGTTGAATACATGCAATTTACAGAATCGCATACTAATTGTACAAGAGTCAAGACTATTGAAAAGGTTGCTAAACGCAACGAAAATTTTAGGAAAATAAAAATAAGGGATAAGTGGAAATTTTACCGGTGAGTGTATTAAATTATAAGGCACAAAAAGAAAATGACTCTCCCCAGACACAACAGAATATGCTTCAACACACGAACTCATATAAAGAATCTTGCAAACCAAATCCAAGAACGAAATAATTCTGAATTCTTATTAAAAATAGTCAAGTAATTGGAAATTATGGAAAGCTCTCACAATTTTTCTTTGTTGCCCTCAGTTTTTAATCAAACACAATCGTAAACACAGCAAGAATATTATAATTTTATCAACAATTACCTGTAAAAATCACATCAAATCTCTACTCAGTTCTACTTCTCTATGTATAACATTGCATATTTAATTTGACAAGTACAATGCAATCTATTCTTCGATTGTGAAGTCAGAATATATTGAAGCATGTCTAGAATTGATTCTCATAGCTGCTGAAGTGAATAAAATATTTGTCTTTGACCTAATATTGTATTAGACTTTTGACGCATTGTACATTAAATGTGTTAACGCTAACTTAACTATTTTTCATGCAGATGACATAACTGTAATTAACCGTTATAATTTATTTTGTTAAGCGTGCTAATTTTTCACATTTACTAGTTTACAATATTGCGTTTTTATTTATTTATTTTTTCACTGTTACTTTGGCAAATATGCCAATGAGAACATAGGATTAAAATATGACTTGCATTGTTTTTCATACATACCGAAGGGATTAAAACAAAATTAATTATAAGATAATATATGTTCCTCTCTCTATAAAAGCATTTCACTATATTTATGCTGTTGTTTACATTAAATATATTAACACTAGTAAGAAGCTTGCTGTCCAAACTTGTGGCCCTGGGCTCAGCCCTACTGCTTGGTATCTTGGCCAAGAGTCTTCCACACAGCTCCAAGTACAGCAAAGCCTTGTGAGTGGATTTGGTAAAAGGTAACTGAAAGAAGCCTTACGTATATATACATATATATGTTTGTAAACACCTGATAACTTATGAACATCTAATTATTAAAGTGGAAAAATTATCTGGAAAGCCATTTCTATTAATTTTTTTTCAAATATATTATATATATATATATATAAAATATATAGTTTTAGGGAAAATAACCAATTTTCAAGAACTCATCGATGAAAATCCACTATCACATATAGAAAAATTAATAATTAAAAGCACAATAAATGAGTATAATATAAAGTAAAGTAAATATCATAAGATAAATATAATAAAAAGATTGAGTTTTTTACCTGTAATTTTGGATTTTGTCCCTAATATTATTATATATATATATATATATATATATATATATATATATATATATATATATATATATATATATATATATATATATATATATATATGGCCGTCCACTCGTGGCCGAGGAAGACCATTCCTTACCTTCAGAAACATTGTGCGCTCTAGGACTAACTTATATTTTGCACTTGCGGCTCTGTTGGTGGCTAATGAGCCCTGCTCTTGACAAGCATACACGACTGCAAACATTGCAGACCAAGCCTTTCGAGCGGCACATTTAAGTTCTTCATGCAGAGTTCCTGCTCTCTGAAAAGTGCCGATCCCCTCCTTAACCTGCTTCCTCCGTCTGTGGTGATGACAGGCATTGATCTCCCAGTCAGTCTCCTGCATATCACAGGCCTTTAATGAAGACTTGACACAGTCCTTAAATCGCAGCCGGGGTCTATTTCCATTCACACGTTCCCCATATAGCATCTGCAAATAAGTAACAAGCATGTTAGTACCTTCACATCCTTGTTATTTATTTGCTTTTATTCATCTTTATTTCGAGCTGTGCGGATAATACCGGACTGACTTTGTACCTTCACTTAAGTATCTAATTCAACTGAATCTACAGTATTTCTTTTATATATATATATATGTATGTATATGTGTACGAACGTATATGTGTGAGCGTGTGTATGTGTGTGCGCTTGTGTTTGTATTTCTCCCCTATAACAGCTTGAAAACTGATGTTGGCGTGTTTAGACTCCTGTAACTGAACGGTTCGGTAAAAAGAGATTTACAAAATAAATACCAAGCTTAGATGTAAATACTGGGATCGATTTGTTCGACTAAACCCTTTTAAGGCGGTGCCCCAGATGGCCGCAATCTAATAACTGAAACAGGTAAAAAAGAAATAAACCGAAAAATAACCGAAAAATATTACCGAGGGGGTTTTGTTCACTTTCGTACTTTAACTAAGGGACGTCTGGGGTCGATACATTCGACTAAAAATTCTTCAAGGCGGTGCCTCAGCATGGCTACAGTCTAATGATTGAAACAAGTAAAAAGGAGTAAAAAACCGAAAAATATAACCGATGGGGTTTTGTCCTCTTTCACACTTTAACTAAAGGGATTTTGTTCGAGTAGGTTTTGCCCGAGGGGTTTTTGTTTCAGGGGGTTTTGTCCTAGGCGGGTTTTGTCCTACACTCAAATATACCACACTCAGGATGCTTAAGAAAATACTGGTGACTGTGGAGAAATGTTCAAACTCAAATGTAATGTCACCAATTTCACTGAGCCTCTCGAATATAAAAGAACAGTAACATGTGCCACTTACAATCTCTTCATCAAAAGATTGCATAGAAAGATGCATTAATGACCTTGAGAGTGTTATTGTTCCAGCCAATTTATAAATTGCCCTCGTAGAATAATAAGAAAATTACTTATTTAGAAGTCCTTGGGATTATCCTTCCGACGGATTTCATTATAGAGTGTCCTAGCTACAACGACATGGTTCATCGGTAGGTAATACCATGATGACATTTTCGGACAACTGCTTATGTTGTGGGGGATATCTTCAGTGTGAACTCCACAAAGTCTGCATCGGGTGTCACATTTTACGGCTTGTTCCGCATCTCTATCCCTATTGTGCATCAGGTACTTGGTTGATATTTCCTGTTCCTGGATTGCTAACGCATATACTTCAAAGTGGGAGGGAAATTATCCGGCTATTGGTCCATGGTAAACTGCTTTGATGATCAATTTTACTATCATCACAGAGCTTTCTAGTAACATATCCATGCATAGTCTTCTACTCATATAGGCTCATCCTTTCATCTGATGATACCTTGCGGTAGAGTTGTGCAACTTCTTTTGGCATGTATTCTAGGTTATCAGACAAGGAGTGTTGCTCAAGGAGCTGCCTTCTAAGTCTTATGATGTTATCAGCTTGATGTATGTATGTATGTATGTATGTATGTATGTATGTATGTATGTATGTTTGTATGTATGTATGTATGTATGTATGTATGTATGTATGTATGTGCGTGTGTATGTGTATAGCGAAGTAGGAGATAGAGGAAGCAAACAGAGTAGGAAAATGAACATTATGCTAACTTTTAGCTAAGTTTTACACACCCAACAATATGAGTCAGGTTTTTAAGGTTATTTAGTTAGAAACTAGTTATATATAATAACTGTATAGAACGTAATTTTTAATATATTATAGCTGGCTAGAGTTACCCATCAGACGCAAAACTGCATACACCCACACACACACATACACATACGCCACACTTATACACACGCACACACAAACACACACACATACACACCTACATATATATACTGTTATATATATATATATATATATATATATATGTGTGTGTGTGTGTGTGTGTGTGTGTGTGTGTGTACATACATACATAAATGTTTGTTTTATGCGTAACTATATATTGAAGGATCAGTCAATCTGTAGAGTACCATAAATATAAGAAATAAATTACACCCACACACACACACGCACACATTGCCACTTGTTCCTGAATAAACAGAGGCATTGTCTTCAGGAGAGATCGACTTGACAGAATCTTTCCCTGATGAAGGAAGATCTTTATTTGGTGGGGGGGGGGGGTGAAAATCCTCTGGTGAACATGAACAAGGTGCTTCCTCTTCCTCTTCATATAAAGCCTGGTTTAATGAAGAATTTCGTGAAGGCCATGGACAAAAATGGCGCTGCCTTCCAACACTTGTGCACTCTTTTCCTAGCTCTGAGTTTTACTATGCTCCAAGAGGGCATTTTCGTCGGACCTCAGATTCGAGAGCTGCTGTAGGATAAGGACTTTGAGGAGCTTCTTACCTTAAAAGAACTGAGAGCATTTAAGTCAGTCTGCCATGGATTCCTTGGTAGCACACGGGTACTAGATTACCAAGAGTGTATCGTAAAGTTGTTACAGTCTTATTAGGATATAAGATGCCGAATGTCACGCACGATTTATTTTTTTCACTCCCACTCCAACTTCTTCCCTCCGAAGCTCGGAGCAGTGAGTGATGAGCATGGAGAAAGGTTCTACCAAGATATTACTAAGATGGAGAGAAACTACGAAGGCAAGTACACAAGGTCGTCCAAAAGCATAAAAACCCCCCACTTCTAACTGCCTGCTGTAATATGATTTGTGTGTATTGTATTATCCAAGTAATTTAGTTCCATCAATGTTCTGTATCTATGGTGTTATTTTTTCTGTAATATGCCTTTGTAACAGATGAACGATATATTTTGAATTTATAAGCAGTATAGGATATGTGAAAGCAAAAAAACAAAACAAAACTAGAGGTGATAGAGCAAAACTGTTAAGAAATCACATCAAAATTAGTAAAAAACTCATATTTACATCCTTGTCTTAGAGCAAAAAGAAATGTTTGAAAATTAGTGTAATCTGAGAGATAAATTTACGAAGAAACAGAAGTTTATTTTTCAAGTTGTGAGCCCAACCCTGCTCCGAATGTTTTTACTTTTGGCTTTGTTGTTCTGCTCCAGTTCCGTGCGGAAGGCTAGCAATGTTATTACTGATTCAATATATCAAGAGATTCATAGTTTCGTATGTGGGTTCTGATTCAATAGACATAAGATAGTTCCTCACTGCATCATTTATTACTTTTAGTTGTAATTTAGCGGTGTAAAAAATGCTGAAGGATCATTCAATACTTTCGGTAGAGTAACATAAGTATGAGAAATATATAAATATTATATCTATGTGTTTGTGTGTGTACGTGTATGTCTGTGCATGTGTTCGTGTATGTGTGTATACACACACACACAGAGGCACGTACGTATGTAGATATGCATATATGTATTTATGTATGTATATATATATAACTATCCCTACTCTGTTTGCCATGTACTTCACATACAATTTTCAATCGTATTTATTATACGTTAAAACACTACTAAGTTATTCGATGTCATACGGCTAATTTTGAATTTTTGATTCGTGACCGTCTGTATACGGATCACTGATCACTGTAATCTCTAGTAAGAAATCTCCTGTATTCTGATGATTGTATCGCAAGCAATATTTTTATTGCTTGCGACACAATCATTAGTATACGGGAGGTCTCAAACTCTTAAAGATAATATTTCATTGGCATGTAACATGTTGGGATTCACAATAAATCTGCATAAAACTGTTGTTTTTTATCAGCCCCGCTCTAGAAAGTTCCGTGCAGGTCCATCTAAAGCACAATGTACTTGACAAAGAAACCACTAGGAGGCGTTCCTTGATTTTATAGCGCATCTTTAATTTTCTATAATATACTAATATGATGTCAGTTTGGCCTTCCATATTAGATACTGGTATGTACAAGTTCTTAACGTTCAACGGAATCACATTTGTCGTTAATACTGGCTCTTTGAAGTAATTGTTTTCAATATCAAAGATTTTCATAGAACGTCTTAAGGTGATGCATTGAAGCTCTTCTCTCTTCTGAAGAATTTGTGAAGTAGAATCTTTATACATTTTAATCAGTTTATTCATTAAATATAGCTGGTGTTCTGCGAAGTCATTCAACTTATACCACTAGGAGGCGTTCCTTGATTTTATAGCACATTTTAAAATTTTCTATGATAAACTAATGTGATATGTCAATTTGGCCTTCCATATTTCTCTTAATCATAATGTGAGCGCCATCTTTCCGTTGAATGTTAAGAACATGTTCGTATCAGTATCTAATTATTACTTTTCTTCTTGGTTTCGTACAGTTTCAGTGCAAGTTTCGGTGTGAGTAATGCACGTTTTACAGCTGATATTAATATTCCTTTCTGATAATTAATATTCAGTCATGGTTTATTATGGCTGATCTCCAATTTATTCCAGATCTTAGACCAAAATTATTTTAAGATCTCATACAAGATCTTTTTACGGGTATATAGTTTCTGGTTTACAGCCTGTAGGTTAGAATCACATCTGTCGTTAATACTGGCTCTTTAACGTAATTGTTTGTTATAACAAAGATTTTCATAAGACGTCTTAAGGTCATGCACTAAAGCTCTTATATCTTCTGAAGAATTTTTAAAGTAGAATCTCTATACATTTTAATCAGTTTATTCATTAGATGTAGCTGGTATTCTTTGAAGTTATTCGATTTATATCCCATAACGGTATTTAAATATTCAGTCGTGCGTCTCAGGCTGTTGATACTTTTAGTTTTCCAGTAACATTATCCATCCAAATGGTTTATGTTGGATTATATTAACCTAGTGAAATGCAGGTATCTTCCAGGTGTTTTTTTTTTCAGAGTTATAGTAACTCGATACAGGTAGATAGGGATAGTCAGTAACTTTTATCAAACATTTTTTAGTCTTCAGCAATTTCGATGATAACCTTTAATATGTTTCTCATAAAAAGTGCCCCGTTGATTACTGATAACTTCAAGAAATTACTACTATTGGTGTTAGTAGTACTTTTAATGTTGCTAGTGTTGGTAGTGCTGTTGGTAGTGCTGTTGATAGTGCTGTTGATATGATGTTGTCAGACAAATTCGTTCTTTTCTTTCCAATGTTATATTAATAAACACGAAAAATATTTTCTTAATGTTCTGTGTGTATCTTTTTTTTTGTTGTTCCTCAACAACTTTTGTTTATCTATTTTGAAATTTGAATAAATTTTGCCTCTTTACAAATATATGATGATGTATAAAAAAAAAAATTTGCATTTTCGACACCTACTTGTTTTCGCTTTCAATCAAACTTCCAAAACTGCCAAAACTGCTGAAGACATTTGCAGTGTGTGCAGAGAAGGCGCCATTACTCAAAGAACTGCACAGAAATGGAATTTACGCTTCATAGTGAGAACATTCGACCTCATAGATTCCCTGCACTCCGGCCGACCTGCTCAGTTTAATGAGGATCGATTGGGCCAATTCAGTTGGGAATTGGCTCAGCAAATGAGATCCTCCATTGATACCAAAACCTGTCACCTTCCCACGATGGGTAAGGTCCAAAAACTCGGTGTATGGGTACTATAAATTCTGAACAAAACAGACAAACTCTAACCTGCTCTATCACCGCCAGTTTGTTCGCTTGGCACCAGGTTATTCGTAGACACAAATATTTCTTTACCACTTCGTCACGGCGATGAAAAATTGTGTCTTTACGTTAGTATGAAACAGGAAAGAATTGCAAGCGAGCAACAAATCGCGTCAAGCCAGACGTGCATTCTAGCAAGAGAAAGGTTTGCTTTTGGTGAGACTAGGAAGGTTAATCCACTACAAAATGCTTGAAAACAACCACATGGTCAATGCAGTGCTTTACTTTCAGCAAATGCATAGGTTCAGCGAGGCAATCCGGCTGAAACGACCCGACCGGCGACATGGAATACTTCTTCAATACAACAACACTCGCCTCTCCATTGTTAATTTGGCCAAATGGCTATTCACGAGCTCGATTGGAACGTTCAACCAAACTCAGCGTTTCTCCTGATATAGCACCTCCAGATTATCATCTTTTACAGTCGCTCTCGAGCAGTCCGTGAGGCATAAAGTTGAAAACATCGCTCGATGAATTCTTCGAGTGTAGACCCAATGATTTCTGACGGCAAGGTATTGACTTGTTAGTGAACGTTGGCAAGAAGTTGCGAACAATGAAAGAGAATATATTATCGACTGATTTGTTAAAACTGCAGATGAAAAATAAGGATTAAAATAAATGAACAAAAAACGACCGAATTTATTTGAGAACCCAATTGTATAATTGCTATTGTAATACTGTTGGAAGTTTTCTTATTAGTCATTCATATCTATGAAGGGAAATTATGTATACATATACGCGCGCACGTACGTACATACACGCGCGCACGTACGTACACACACAGGCGCGCATATGTATATGTACACAACCGCACACATATCTCGGCTCCGTGAAGTCGACATAAATATTTTTAAAAAATTTAAATAACACAATTTTATTTTATTTTATTTCTGTTCTACCTCCTTCACATATTTGTTGCTGATGGCACCACCTAGATTGAATATTACTTGTTTATATGTACGTACGTACGTATGTATGTATGTTTTTATGTATGTATGTATGTATTTATGTATGTATGTATGTATGTTTTCTCTTTTCATCTCTCTTATTCTTTTACCTCCTCTTCTCCCATTATTCTATCCTATTACTCTTTCGTTTTTCTCTCTTCCTTTCTCTTATTCTTCTACCTCCCCTTCTCTCCCTCCTATTTTTTCTCACTTCTCCCCTTCACAATTCTCTGTCTGTCACTCTCTCTCCCTCACTCTTCCACCCTTGCTGATGTGGCTCCCACGTGACCATCGGCCATCTTTCTTTCTTCTAACTTGTTTCTTTCTTTCTCTCCGTTATAGCTGGATCAAGGAAGACAAGTTATTGTCTGTCTCCTGTCCAAGCATGATTTACGCGTTCACCGCCACAACCTCATTTAGGCTTAGCAGCCCTTCCTATTTGTTTTCACTGTCCTGTTTTTGTTACCAATCTTGACCTTCCGCAAAATCCCAAATTTTATTTAATTTGCTTTGCGGGAGCAACTGTTTTATCGAAAGCGTATCTTGTGAAATGCTCGAAATACTAGAGTAGAGAAACAGCCAACAACTGATGAAGGGTCGTTCTTTATGTTGTTTCTCTTGTTTTCCACTTGTGGTTTTCGTTGTTCGAAAAAGTAGTTCATATTCCATGTACTTCGTACTTCGTATTTTTTGTTGTACACGTTTCGTGACATCCTATGCCCACATATGCATATATATATATATATATATATATATATATATATATATATATATATATATATATATATTATGTATGTATGTCATTATCATTATTCAGTTTTATTTCAAGATTTCTTGCCAATAGAGAAAGAGCCGGTTTCTAACCTAAATCCATGGCTCCTTCACTTGAATTTCAACAACATCAAGAGGGTATTTTTGTATGTGTGCATGTATGTTTGTATACATGCAGATTTGTATATTTTGTTTTATGCATGTATTCTCATGCATCTACTTGCATATCTAGACATGCTCATATACACTTAAATGATAAACTTGCGGAAAGTTTTACAGATTCTTACAGTTCCAGTGATGAACTGGGTCTGTGGTCTTCGAATTAGCTTTCTTCTTTCTGGTTTTGAGAAGCCTAATTTCTCAAAATTTATATTTAAGCAGTGTATTACATATCCTAGTGCCTCAATAATTACAGGTATAAACCCGAACTTGTAATACGGATAGAATAACTGCAAATTTCTCAATAGTTCAGCGTAGGTGTTTTCCTTTGCGCTGATCTTTATCTTAACATCCACTGGACAGCTGATTTACACGCGTGACTGAATGATTAAAATACTAATTTTGCAATCTCGAAATCTCGGAATCGATCCCGCTGCGTGTATGTACTTTCTTTGAAATGTTTTTCTATTCTTCGCAAAATTCGAGCTGCTTAGTAACAAAGTGACAAAGCTTTTTATTTGAGTTAGAGAAGTTTCAGAGATTTATGAATGTATCAGGGAGTTATTGCATGCATATATGTATGTGTGTGTGGATATACTTGCACCTATGCAACAGATACAACTCTCTTTAGTTCTCGAGTGTATGCGTATGATCACTCGCTATGTATGTGTATGGGCGTATGTCATATGCACACATGTGACTGTGCGTATTCATTCCAGAAGATTCAAATAGAAAAACTTTAGAATGTTTATACAAGTTTTCACAATACCAGCAATCGAATGAATTTGGTGAATGCAAGTAATTTTGCTTTGTCCTTTCTTAGAAAGCCCCAACATTTTCAGGCTTTTTTGTAAATCTGTTATAAAGCCCAATGCATCCGTGTTAACAGGTACAAATGAAGATTTATAGCCTGGACACAATATATGCATGCATGCATGTATGTATGTACTTATGTACGTTTGTATGTACGTCTGTCTATATAGGAATGACGCCTTATTTTTCTAGACAGAAGTAGTAAAGTACAGTTAGAAAGGCATAGGAAAAATTTCTTTAGACTTTTCAAAAAATTTAGGACTAAATATTACTATAGGTAACGATTATCATAGAGTGAATTTTCTGGACGCTACCTTCTGTATTGATTCTGGATTATTTGAACTATTTCATAAACCGAATGATCATATTAAGTACACTAACGAAGCATCCAACCATCCACCCTCGATTATACGAGGACTAGTTAAGAATATTTTTTACTAAGATTTCTAGATTGTCTGATACCAGTAAAATTTTCGAATCTCATGCATCGTATTATAATGATGCTCTAGCTAAGGCTGAGTACCGTGATAGAATTCAATATATACAAGATGCAGGCTTAAGCAACACTGGTAATTCCTTCTACTGCGATACACATCTTATTCCACCACAATGTTACCGTTTGAGAAATCACTCGGGTAAATAATACAGGCTAGAAGGTATTGGTCATGTCAATCATCTTCCAAAGAAAATTCATAGACACATGCGATATAGTAATTCATCTTCTTGTTCCAATCCTGTAGAATATACGAGATCAAATAAACCTAACAACAAATATTGGAATCAGGATGTCCTCTGGTTCAACCCAATTTTCGGTTTGCCTGTTTCAACTAGGATCGCTGGAAAATTTTTTGCTGCTTTGGACAAGTGTTTTCCTAAATCCAATCGGTACCATGCTATTTTTAATCAGCACACCGTGAAGGTATCCTACACTAACTCTGCTAATTTGGAGCAGCTTATGCATTGCATAAACAATAGCAAAATGCTACAAAGGTTCAATAACCCAACTTCTGGATTTACATCTAAATGCCAACCAAGGAGATGTAAATGCCAACCAAGGAGATAATCATCAACTTCGACTAATTTGTAGTAGTAGAAATACTCATGGTACAGCGAGCACAATAACAACGCCGGTAAATGAAATCAGGACTGCTTTATGTACAAATAAACACGATAAATTCTCATGCAGGGATAAATCAAAATGTCCTTTGATGAATCTCTGTATGAGTACAAATCTTGTATATAAATGTACCGTGCACACAAGGGGAGGGCCCTATGTTTACATTGGGCAGACGGCTGATTCATTTAAGAATCGTTATCGTAATCATGTTGCCAGCTTTAGGTCAACCAATAAGAGACATTCGAAATCTTTGGCAGATTTTATATGGCGACTGAAGGAGGCTAATACGAAATACTACATTACTTGGTCCATAGTTAGACATGCAAAACCATACAGTGCAATTTCCAGGAGATGCCGTCTCTGCTCCGAGGAATCCCTGTCTATTCTGTGGACTAATGAAAAGATACTTAATAGAATAGACTATCGAGATGCCTAATGAATTTTGAGTAACCGTTAACTTAGTGTAATTTTATTTTAATTTACTTTAAGGTATGGATGATTAAAATTTACTTTAAACTTCTCCGTTCTTCTAAACACCTACTAAATATCTAACTCGCTTTGTAACTGCGAGTGCGCCTAGCCTCGCGTGTGCGTATACTCACATTTTTGCTAATGCTTGTATGAGCGTGTGTACTCGTGCCATGCTGCTTGCCCGAGGGCGTTTATACATCCATATCGGTTAATGGTTACTTTCAATACTTTTCTCACTGGATTAAGTGTTCGTTTCTCTTTTTGTCTTCTGTAATCTTATTTTTGGACCTTCTATATATGTGAAGAATTTTCCTCCGTCTGGCTGTTTTTCTCTCTCCAACAATTTTATTTTTGGATCTTCTATATATATATGAAGAATTTTCCTCCGTCTGGCTGTTTTTCTCTCTACAAAATGGAAAGTTGCATTATGGAACAGTCATTTTAACGAGATTTTTTAAATTTATTTATCACCCGACGAGATACGCCTGCACCACCGGATACTCCTGAACCAGTTTTTGTGTGTCCCACAAGAGGAGTCGATGTTAGATGTATCGAAATAATTGTTGTGATTAATAATATATTCTCGTATATTCCATCTTCTGTCTTTCATTTGTTATATATATATATATATATATATATATATATATGGGAGAATTTACGAAAAAAACAACAACAGTAAACAACAAAAGGATGTATTAGTTTAACGCTCGGGAATACAGAAAGTCTTTAACGTTTCGAGCTACGCTCTTCAACAGAAAGAATACGGAGAAAACATGGAGAAAAACACGGAGAAAAAAAATTGAATGGTTTGGTCAAGACAAAATAAATAGAAATAAGAAATAAAGAATAAATAAAAATAAAGGTGAAACAAAATTTATGTATATATGTGTATGACCGTGCATGTATGTGTATGTGTATATATGGATGTGATTATTTATGTATTAGTATATGTATGTGCGTGCGTATATAGATGTCTCCTTCTTAAGTTACTTCATTAGTTCATAAGTGTATTATAAAAAGGTTATTAAAACAATTATATTATTGTTTATATTTAGTTATTGATTTCTAGTTATTATATAGTATAGTATTATATATTTAGGTGTATATTGGGATGGGACACCTAATATTCATATGTAGGCCTACATTATATATTTATTAGTACGTGGATTTATTCGGTGTATTACGTCATCAAAATTGGTGTTATCGATAGATTTATAGTATTTGTATCTAAGTTAAATTGTATTATATTATGCCTTTAATTAATAGAAATCAATACTCAATGTCATTATTGAACTGATTTTTAAGTTTTATATAATATAATTTAGTGTACGTTGACATTTCTTATCTGAAATTTGATCAGCTCTAGCATGTCTTACAACCTCCCATTCAATCGTATAATCATTCCCATTATCCTTTAACATCCATATGAATTTGCTAAGACTAGTGTTATTAATTTTATGCCTGTTTCTAAAATAATTCTCATGGTTCGCAATTCTGCGTTTAAATCTAGTTTCAGTTGAACTTATGTAATGGTATTCCTTCCCTTCAGACTCAACTATACACCTATATACTAGGTTATCCTGCTCACAATTATTATTAAATTTACAATTTAATGAAACCTCCGCAATACTAAATAGGAAATATATATAGATATCATACCCCCATACCCACATTTTACACAGGTAAAAGTAGAACAGTTGATGGGCTTTTATGCAGATAGATGTATGTATGTCTGTAAGTGTGGGTGTATGTGTGTGTGTTTGCATGCACATGTATGTATATGTAAACCAACAGGTCTACATACAGACGGGTAGGTACATAGGGTATATGAACAGACAACCACATACGCAAATAGAGACTGAAACACATGACCACATATACACACACACTTGTCCACACATATGAAGATGTGCACCCATACATACAAACATGGTACATAGCAGCAAAACACACACACACGCTCAGACATGCACACACACGCTCAGACATGCACACACACACCCAGACATGCACACACGCGTTCAGACATGCACACACACGCTCAAACATGCACACACAAGGAGACAGAGGTACATACATATACACACATGCACACACATACATAAAAAACACACAAACAGGAATATGCAGAATACATACATACATACATGCAAACACACACATACATATATACATACACACACATACCTACATATATGCACACACACACAGACATACATACACACATGCACACATACATGCATGCATACATACACACACACTGAGACACACACATGCGCAAAAACAAACAAAAGCAAAAACAGAACGCAGCATAAATAACGGACAGAGTCAAGACTATTGAAAAGGTTGCAAGACGCAACGAAAATTTTAGGAAAATAAAAATAAGAAATAAGTGGAAATTTTGCCGGTGAGTGTGTTAAATTTTAAGGCACAATAAGAAGATGACTCTCCCCAGACACAACAGAATATGCTTCAACACACGAAATCACATAAAAAATCTTGCAAACCAAATCCAAAAACGAAATATATTTCTATGTGGCCTGCATGTTTGTTGCACCTTGTTTACCATTTTGTCCTTGTTCTGTTGCCACGTCATGTACCCAGTTATGTATCTATATGTACATGTAGATGAACGTATATACATACATGTACATATATATGCATATACTCATATATTGTTTATATATATATATATATATATATATATATATATACAGTAAAGCCAGTCGCCATAACAAAGTCGCTGTTGAATGTTACTACTAGTTTAACCCCAGGCAGATTTTCCGTCATCTGCTTATCAGTGCGACTCAGCACCCTGTATATACAACATATTGTTAGCAGGGGGAGCGAACCCCTACCACTCTCTAACAGGTACCAGGAACGCGAGGCTGACTCAGTTTCGAGCTATTTGGCTCATAGGATGGTAGGTGATCTCTCCCCTGTTGATAATATATTGTATATAAAGGGATTATGAAAACATACCAACAGAAATATTTACAGAAAGAAAAATTGCAAAGTAAAAATATTTTTGTTTGTTTCCTGTCATCAAGATTGGTAATTTTATTAATTGCTTTTAGTTTCTGTGTCAGAATACGCTATGTTATTTGAGCAACCAATTAGATTAGGGATGAGTGCCTAGCGTAATGCTAGCTGATGAATAACTGCAGAGGATTTTATAATTTTAGAACGAATTTCCTTGAACGAATTTATCTTTTATGGTTGAAAACAAGACACTCCTCCTTGAATATGGAGTTAACATCAATATTTATTTGAAATATCTTCTTGGAAAATATTTCTATTTCGAAAAAAAAAAAAAACACAACAAATCACTTTTTTCCCTTTCATTTTAAGTGAATTCAATATTCGTAACTGAAACTTTATTCCAAAGGTGAGAAAAAAGTATAACGTATGTTGCGCCAAATACTGAACCAACTACACAAAATATTATTTCTGGGTTTAAATTACGATCTAGAGTCTCCAGCTATGAAGCTATGAAATCAATGTCACATAAATAATTATCTTTTATTACTTATAAAAACATTAACTTTAACGGGCATAATTGCCATTAGTCTTTCATCAGGACTAATCTTTATTTTGAGTGTTTACCAACATTTAAAAAAACTGACTCGATGTTTGTAACTTCATATAGTTAATTTCCTTCTTTACTAAAGCTTTCATACACAGAAGATCCTGGGTCTGTAGCTTGCAAGGACCTTTTTTTTCTTTTTTATAAAAATAGGAGTATAATGTAATAAACAACCTGTAGATAATATTATATTCATCCTTCGTCTGGCTTTACGTTCTGAGTTCAAATTCCGCCGAGGTCGACTTTGCCTTTCATCCTTTCGGGGTCGATAAATTAAGTACCAGTTGCGTACTGGTGTCGATCTAATCGACTGGCCCTTCCCCAAAATTTCAGGTCTTGTGCCTAGAGTAGAAAAGAAAAGAATAGTATATTCATCTTCCCAATAGATACCAATAATATATTTACTGATTCTGTGAATCCATTGTTTTAATCTGCATCAATAATGTATTCATATTGCTTTTACTAAGTTCACAACCATGCTGGATTACTTGTTCTCTTTCAAACTTAAGCTTCAATAATATAAATTCTTGTCGAATAATGGAATCAATACAATCGGCTGTCATTTGTGATGTCATGTCAGTGCAAGTTTATTTATACCAAAATTAAATTACAATGGGATTAAACAAACGAACAAACAAACAAAAACAGTAATATAATTATGTTAGCAAAAACAGAACACGCGTATGAAGCAACTAATTCAGCAGATGAGATAACTATGTTGAATTAATTGACTTCCTAAGCTAAGTAGGATGGGCCAGTTATGAAGTTTCCTTGATATTGCGACAACTTTCCTAGTATTACAGAAAAGTATTAAATATGCTGGAGAGTATTGGGAGAATTCAACACAAAAAAGACCGCCAGTGATGGCAAGGAAAAAAGCATTGGCTTGCATAACACATTTTTTCTTAAAAATTATATTTTGGGAATGAAATCATAATGAATAAACTCTCATTTAGAATGTCCACTGCCTCGTATGCACCTTTTGAAAAAGTCAAAACTTAAAGTATTAACCATGACAGAAATCTTTAGTTGAAGTTGCTAACCGTCATCTTACCTTTGTTAGTCGAGATGTAATAATTGATTCATAGTGAGAGGCTTTTTATTGTTCAAGCAACATATTACCGCAACCCAGTCGTGTAAAAGTTTTTTTTTTTTTACTTTTGTTTCGGTACTTTATTCATTTCATTTAAGCTAAGTCATTAAAACAATGAAAGAATGAAACATAAACAAAATCAACAGAATGGAGGTTCATAGTCATTGAGTTACACATGAGCAGCAGAAAGTTTGCTCTGATGTTCTTGTTGCTTAATGGTAGTGAGTGTTTTTTCTGTGTCAGAGCAAGTTTGTTATTTAATGTTGGCAATGCTTTCCCAGAATCTAGAAACAAGTGAAGAGAGGTGAAAAAGGGTCCTTCTAGGATGTGCATGTATTCCATGATTTGGCGACTTTTGGTAGACTTCACCGTACACACCCTTGAAATCTATACATCATAATAAAATCTATTTATGTTTCTCTTGTTTATAATATTTATTGTTTGTTGTGTAATCTTAGTGTTCTTTTTATAAAAAACAAACAACCTGTCCTAAAATTTTCTCCACCTCCATTACTATCTCTCATTTCTCCTCATCAAATGTTTCCTGCCAGACAGTCACAAACTACGAGGTAGTGACAAAGATATCTTTGAACTACTACACTCTATCAACTCTAGTGAACCGCAAGGTCTTGTGCTACCCCAACTCTTTCCCGCTCAGCAATGACTTCTTTGCTGTCAATTCTAGTAGTTTCCACTCCCATTTAAATCATACCATCCTCTACTCATCCTTAAGCTTCTTCAAATAGATGACATCGGTATTGAACTTAAACACGCCAGACCAGTACTGCATCTAAGTCCGTGGAAACATTCTTCAATGGATACACGACTGTGTAGTGCCCTTCAATAGCATCAAATACGTATAAAACATTCATATGCATCTCACTCTCTAGTCATCACAACACACGATAAACTCTTCAAGCGACTAATGTTTTTTTTTGGCCTCAATCTCTGATTATTTCTCATAGCCTCCACAATAACACACGGTGTCCCGCACCAAAAAGTTCGGTGTTCTTTTTTAGGGCCAGAAAATACTTTAACCCTGTTCATTTGCGGACTCTGTACAAAACTCAAGCGAGGTCATTGTTCTAACACTGTTCTCATATGTAGAGCGCTGTTGCCTCCACGTACAAAAATAGCACTGAAGCACCCATTGGACCCCATTCGAAAGAACATCATGTGATTGATTGTTAGAGATTCTCTCATTCGCTGCTGCTACAATGACCTATTTCTTTGAACTATATAGCTCCTTCACACGCCAAACTTACTGTTTCGTCTCATCCCACTATTCTAATTGAGCATCATCCCCTCCAGCCACCATTAGCGTTTCACTTCCTACTACCACTCTTACTGTGTCTCACCTCCCACCACAATTCATACTGTGTAATTCTCCTCCCACCAACTTTCCTTTGACCCTCATCCTACTGTACTTTACTGTGACTAACCAACTACCACTCCTCTTACTGTGTATTACCTCCCCAGCGTCCTTACTGTACCTCACCACCATCCACTACTCTTGTTGCGCTTCCCAGTTCAACGAATTTTTTTCTTTTCACGACTGCAACCATCTGGGATTCCTCGTCTTCGCTTATCAAACAGGTGTCAACATACCGACGTTCAAATTAATCATTAACGGCATCAATCTTGCCAGTCTTGTGGCATTACATATGCTATGGGCACTGCTCAATTTTTTTTGACAACCAGCATTTCGGATCTATTTTAAAACGGGGGCCACATTTTTCATTAATGTTTTACGTAGTGTTTTTGGTACGGAAAGACTTTCAAACTTCGTATACTGATCTATTTTGTGTTATAGAACAGAAAAATATTTTTGTATTCGAATTTATTTCATGTAAAAAATTGTCTTATTTCGATAATTTCAACCAATCACTGACAAGTATTCAGTTGTTTATATTTACTCCTTTGGCTGATTAAGCGATGTAAAGCGTATTTAATCTCCATACCTTCGTTTTATTTGCTTTTTTCAAATTAAATTTGCTTTAACCCTAACCCTAACCCTAACCCTAGGGTTAGGGTTAGGGTTAGGGTTAGGGTTAGGGTTAGGGTTAATTGTTTCAGAATCGTTTGTTTATGTAGTCGGCACTTAATGTATATCGGCTGAATGGGCGTCAGTGATTGGTTGAATTTACAGAAATACGACAACTTTAGCATGGAATAACTTATGGATTTCTTTTTTTTTTAAGAAGACTAAGAGAAAAAGATGTTTTATAGGACACATTCTACCAGTGTTCCAAGTTTCAAAGTGTTTCGTTAATGAACAATGTGGCCCCCGTTTTAAAAAAGATCCAGCATTTCTCATTATGACAAGTTTGATTTCAGTGCGATTTTTCACGTGAACTATGTCTCGCTGACTAGCAATAATAAATTCAGTGCTGTACAAAGCAAAATAACTTACATAAACTTACAAAAGGCCTCACGTAATAGTTTGGAAGACTGTGTCAGATTTGTTGTCGTCGTCGTCATCGTCGTCATTGTTTGGTATCTGATCCTATTCAAGCATTCCTATGTTCAAAGTTTCCTAACCTTGGCTCTCTCTGTCTCTTTTTTTTTTACACAGTCCAACAGAGACCATACTATACTAGCAACCAAAGAAATATTTCTGTACGTGCCACCAGAGACACCTCTGTACAGGCCAAAACAGAACCACCTGTACAAGCCAAAAGAAGGTCTTCTATAC
>NC_142933.1:42108508-42131008 GCF_046866305.1 Octopus bimaculoides | reverse complement strand
CTGTTGATTATGTCACATTTCTGTGGAAGACATCACACATGTGATCAGCAGATGCGCAAGGTGCTACCTCTCAAAGCGACATGACGTTGCTGCTAAAACAATATGCAATGCCATCCCAACATAAAGAAGAAAAAAAGACTGTCCTGGGATAAATTTAGAGAATTCTCTTGTTATCAAATATGTACATAAACATCAACTCAAGAAATATTAGTGGCACATTCCCTTCAAAATTTCTACCAAGTGAAAGTGTAACAGGCAAGATATAGTTGTTTGGGATAGACAAGAAAAAGTAGGTACCGTCAGCGGCCCTGTTGATGTGAATATCTCTTCGAAAATCAGAGGGGAAGAGGATAACTATGGGTATATACTTCGAAACCTTCATCTTCTATACCTAGGTTATATATTCCCATTTATAGCAGTAATAATTGGTGCGCTTGGTTTTGTTAGTAAATGCCTAAATAACAATCTGATAAAGCTGGGGTTTTCAGGAAAAGTAACCAACCAGCTAATTCGTACATCACAAATACGATCTGTAAGCAGAACAGTATAAAAATTTCGAAGATGAGTTCAGCATGTAGCATTTTTTTTATCTACATTACAACAGTGGAGATGCATATCTTTGTTAGAAACCAACTCGTTCCTTACAGGGAGAATTCAAACAATAAAAAAATAAAAGAAAACATAAATATATACACACACGCACTAACACATGCATATATATATGTATAAACAGCCATGCGCACACTCGCGCGCGCACACGCACACACACACACACACTCACACACACACACACACACACACACACACACACACACACACACACACACAAGGTGTCCCAAATTTAATAGATTCTTCAGATAGAATTAAAATTTTACGAACGCTTGTTTTCAAACAAACAATCATTCTAGACCAAGCATTACTGATAACACAAAACAGTGGAATCACTAAACTTCCAGAAACATTTCGTTCGGTATATGTGCGTATTCTCCTTCAATGGGTGTTCTCAATTCGTTAAATGTTACCGGTTTTGCACTGTAAACTTTATCTTTTTAGTATCTCGCCCAAAAGTATCTACTGGTGTGAGGTCCGGCACGAAGGGTATTCTACTGAACCTCTTTATCCAGTCCACTTGATTGGCAAAAATCTCAACATCGTAGGCCTTTATTTTATTATGGCAATGTTGTGGTGCCCCATCTTACTGGAAACAAAACATCACATCTTCAGGAGGATTGTGCTATAGAATCTCCTTCTTATGCTGTCCTTTTTATTTCATTGCTCTTTAATCCGAAATTTTTAAAACCGTGAAAGTAGGGATGTCTCAAATTATTATTATGGCCAACCGGAAGTTTAAATCTGCTATCATGTAGGGATGTCTCAGATGATTTATTATTAGAGGGTTTATTTTAACAAAAGCATGTACGTTATGCAAATCTATATTTTTTATATTATCGTTAGATTTATTACATTTTCTGTGAAAGATATGATTTTTAGAAATAGGTAGGCCGATATTAGTGCTAAATATTTATATTATCACACGCAAAATTAAGTTTTACAGTTGTTTCATTACAGTTCTAGATGCAATTTCATTATTTATCTTACACCCCGTATTATTTCTAGGTTCATAACTATAGTAATGCTTATTTAATTGATTATCCTCATATTCATCTGTCTTTGCCGGCAAATTGTATACGTCCGGGATAAATTGTATGTTTTCATTATATCCATCTCTACTAAGTGTCTCATCATAATAATACACATGTCAAAAATTTTCTCATTAGCAAGCAGTTTAGAGATTCTCTTCGAGACACTTTTAGATCTAGGGTGATTGGAATATTTATTTAGATAACTTAGATTTTCTTCTGGTTTGTGATGCGTAGAGAATTGCCCAGTACGATAAAAGCAAGCGTTAGATTGCAGTGCAAAAAGAAATTTGCACCTCTTATCTCGCAAAGAAAGAAATACGCGGTACATGCGGACCTGCGATGGTTTATAAAGCCACATACAGGTTCATGGAACTTAAATCTAATGAGGAATCATCTTCTACCGCGCGTGATTGTTAACGTGATTGTCTGCATGTATATAGATGTGTATATAATGTGTATATATATATGTGTGTGTGTGTGTGTGCATATATATATATATATATATATATATATATATATATATATATATATATATATATATATATATATATATATGCATATATATATATATATATTATTATAGATCAGGATTCTAGTGAATCGAGCACTTAAATGGTAAGACACCAGGACGGGTCGAAAAATACAATGTTTATACAACAAAAGTACACGAATACATACACGAGTACCGAAGCACAGGCGGGAAAGATATGCAGGTTATGTATACGATTAGCTGTACCTAACTGAGTATACATAACCCCTAAGGCTTACTCTAGGAAACGCACATTGCACTAAATGTACGGTCCATAATATACTTCGGACCCACTCAAAGAGCAGATTCTGACTGAGGTGAATAATAAATAAACAAATAGCAACAAATGAGTAACGTGTCAATCCACAACAGCTGTTTCCAACGAGTTTTGAATTGCTTAATGGAAAAAATACATCATCAGAATGAAACATTTTCATCAGGTGAATACATGAATCACAACATTCAAAAACTCAAAAGCCACCAGTTTACCATAAAACCAGAACTGGTCATAGTATCATGAAGTTGCACAAACTATAGTGGCTTTTGAGTTTTTGAATGTCGTAATTCCTGTATTCACCTGATGAAAACGGTTTTTTCTAATGTAGTTTTTCCATTAATCAATTAAGAACTCGTTGGAAACAGCCGTTGTGGATTGATACATTAGCCAACCATTGTTATTTGTTTATGGATATATATATATATATATATATATATATATATATATATATATATATATATATATAGTACACGGTCAACAATTGTGAGAGAAGGGCCGTTAGTCGGAACCATGAAACCATGTACAATATTTTATGGAATCTAGAAGGATGAAAGACATTTTATCTCAGCGAGATTTGGATTCAGGAGGTAAAGGGCTAGAAGAAAAACCGCAAGATATTTTTCCGACACACTAGCGATTGCCCCAATACACTACACTTATAATACTATATAATATGTCCATGTCGAAGGCGGTGAGCTGGCAGAAACGTTAGCACGCCGGGCGAAATGCTTAGCGGTATTTCGTCTGTTTTTATGTTCTGAGTTCAAATTCAGCCGAGGTCGACTTTGCCTTTCATCCTCTCGGGATCGATAAATTAAGTACCAGATGCGTATTGGAGTCGATCTAATCGACTGGTCCCCTCCCCCAAAATTTCGGGACTTGTGCCTAGAGTAGAAAAGAATATATATATATATATATATATACATGAATGCACGTATTTATCTAAACAAACACACACACACACACACACACACACACCGCACATCCACCCCCGCGCACACATACACGTCGCGCGCGCATACACATGTATATATGTGTGTATCTATGTATATATGTATATATATCTTTATATAAATTTGCGTTTGTCTGTGCGCGCGCGCGTGTTTCTCTCTCTCCCGTCTCTCTCTTTATATATCTGTGCGTGTGTGTCGTTGTGTTTGTGATTGACAACCACCGCCGCTTGACAACCGCTGTTGGCGTGTTTACGTCCCCATAACTTAGCGGTTCGGCAAAGTGGCGATTGAATAAGTACCAGGCTTAAATAAAAAGTACTGGAGTCGATTCGTTCGAGGTGATGCTCCAGCAGAATCTGATGGTGAACACACAAAAACAACTGCTGGCTTGCTGTGTCCCCAAAACATGTACCGAGAGTGATAAAAATCAACCATCCAGTCAACATCATGGTGTTTGGAGTAATCACTAGTGATGGCGACATTATGCCTCCATTCATCTTCTTACACGGTGTCAGACTCAACACAGTGGCCTACATCAAGTGTCTGGAGGAAGTAGTGCTGTCCTGGGTCAAGAGGGTGGCTGCTGGAAGTCCCTATATCTGGCAACAAGACACTTCACCATGCCACACAAGCAGGAGAACCCAGTCATGGCTGTCAGATAATTTCTACGACCACACCACACCTAACATCTGGCCACCTAACCTCCCAGACTGCAACTCCCTTGATTATCATGAGTGGTTTGCAGTTGAGCGAGAGACCAACAAAATCCCTTGTAACACCAAAGGCACTGATTATAGCAGCATTCACCAACTTAAACAAGGAGACCGTCGAGAAAAAGTGCAGGAGATTCCGAAGTTTGTCTGGAGGCCGTGGTTGAAGCCAATGGCGATTTTATTGAATAAATTTACTCTTTAGTATTTCAAGATATTTTAATGTCATTTTGGTAAATATATCTGTTAAAATGAGATGTCAGTGTTATTTTCATTTTTGCGTAATTTAGACGACAGTTTATTCACCGCACTCTCTATAAGTGTGTGTGTGTGTGTGTGTTGTGTATATATGATACATATAATATATATATATATATATATATATATATATATGTATTCACATACATACATACATACATACATACATACATACATACATACATACATACATGCATGCATACATACATGCACACACACATACAAATACACTTATATAATAATAATAAT
Source organism: Octopus bimaculoides (assembly GCF_046866305.1). Classification (NCBI taxonomy): domain Eukaryota; kingdom Metazoa; phylum Mollusca; class Cephalopoda; order Octopoda; family Octopodidae; genus Octopus; species Octopus bimaculoides. Next base: position 42,126,389 of record NC_142933.1, on the reverse strand, counting down.
AATAATAATAATATCTATATGAATATTCATGTGAAAATTTACTTATTTCTGTATATTATGCACTCAAATTGTTTTGAATTTGACGCGAGCCTGTTCAACGCTTAACGGACACAACAAGACGAGTAGGATTTTTGACACTAGGTTTTTAGTAAGCCCTGCTGATGAGAATTAAGGGATAACCCAAAATCATGATACAGCTTTCAGCTGAGTTGATATGTTAAATTTTTTTGCGTGTTGCCCGATTTCTGTTGGTCCGTTATGTTTTTCAGTGAGACAGTGGCTTGTTTGAAGATTTTAACTCTTATTTCTAGCAAGCTGGTACTTCATGTACCCTCTATTATAATTATAAATTAATTATAGAATTTTATTTTATTATTTTGCCATTTAACGGCATTATTGCTTGCTGGCCACTAATATATTATTGTTATTGCTATTATTAATTATACATTTACTACTGATAATAATAATAATAATAATAATAATAATAATAATAATAATAATAATAATAATAATAATAATAAACACTTTCAATACAGTAACCATAAGAGCACCACAGCAAACCACAGTACATACCCAAGGCGCACAGAGCTGCGCTCGGTAGTGAAGTGAAAGCACGTTATAAAAATAAAACTACTGAACAATAATAATAATAATAATAATAATAATAATAATAATAATAATAATAATAATAATAATAATAATAATAATAAGATGATGATGATGAAGAGCTTGAAAGACTACTACATACTGTGAAAAGATTCAGTGATGATATCGGGATGGAGTTTGGCCTTCAAAAGTGTGTCAAAGCCACTTTTAAGAAAGGGAAACTGGTAAAGTCAAGTTCAAATCGAATTAGTTGTCGAAACAGTAATAAAGGAACTTGAGCAGGAACAAACCTATAAATACCTAGGAATAAATGAAGGCTCTGCTATCCAGCATGCGAGCATGAAAGAGAAAGTTAAGAAGGAATGTTATAGAAGAGTTCGAGCAGTCCTGAAGTCTGAGCTGAATGCATAAAATAAGGTGTTAGCCATAAATTCCTTAGCAGTCCCAGTTGTTCTTTATAGCTTCAATGTGCTTAACTGGAATGCCAGTGAAATAATGAAAATTGATAGAAAAATCTGCAAGCTACTGACTTGTAATAAGATGCACCATCCAAAGGCAGATGTGGATCGTCTTTACCTTCCCAGAGCTCGGGGAGGTCGAGGCTTGTTCCAGCTTGAACTTACGTACAAAACCACCACAATCGGACTGGCCAAATACCTTGAAACAACCAACGATTGGATGCTAAAACTTGTTGAAAAACATGAAAGACCGAAAAGACTTCACTCTATTCTGAAAGAGAGCATAAAATTCGCTACTGATCTCTTAGATACCTACCAGATTGATCAGGTTGAAGGAAATGCGCCAACTGCTGTTGCAAAGAAAATAAAATCAATTGTAAAGACAAAAGCACATGAAAAATTAGCTAGCAGATGGGAACAGAAACCTCTGCATGGCAAGTATGTGGCTCGTAGCAAACAAGCTGATGTCGCCCAGAAACGCACGCATAAATGGTTACGAAGCTCAGGACTAAAAGCAGAGAGTGAAGGTTTCATATTAGCTGCTCAAGACCAAAGCTTATTAACCCAGAACTACCAAGCCAATGTGATAAAAAATGGAGCTGACCCGAAATGCCGATTCTGTAACGATGAGATTGAAACTATAGACCATCTAATCTCAGGGTGTAGCGTCTTAGTACCTGTAGAATATAAAGCAAGACATAACAGAGACGGCCAGTATTTACACTGGACAATATGTCGGCATTATAAAATCAAAACCGCTGACAAATGATATAAACACCATCCTGAAGCTGTGACTGAGGGAGAAAATGTGTCGATTCTCTGGGACTTCCCCGTACATACCGACAAAACTATAAAAGCTAATAAGCCGGATATTATAAAAGATCAGACAAAAAAGGTGTGTTTATTAATTAACATTAGTATTCCTTGCGATCACAATATAGCGGCGAAAGAATTTGACAAGATCAGTAAATATAAAGACTTGCTAATAGAAATTGAAAAAATGTGGCATCTCAAGGCGACTACCGTACCAGTGATTGTAGGATCTCTAGGAATGATAAAAAAAGGTACGGAAACCTATTTGAAAATGGTATCAGGCTTACCATCCTTACAGGAAGTGCAAAAGATCGTGTTAACTGGAACGACTCATGTACTGAGAAGAGCATTATCACTGTGAAAACGACACCCATTCATGAATTTATTTATTTATTGATTTAAAAAAATATATTTTACCTGTGAATTTGTGTGTGAAAAGCGGGAATGCATACAATGAGCTTCTCTGCCCTAGGTGTACGGAAAACACTCGGCGAGAAATGGAAGAAAATTTGAAGAAAGAAAAACGAAAATAAAACTTTGGAAACAATCTAAAGGGAAATAATTGAGGAAGACTTGAAAGTCAACGTAAGATCGTAATCATGTAAAGTAAAGAAAATATAACAAATAATCCAGAATCCTTGTTCAGTACCTGATCAATCCCAAAGTCTAATCAGTTCGTGCCAGTCACAAGGCCAAACATTCCTGAAAGTTTCATCCGAATCCATCCGGCGGTTCTTGAGATATCTTGTCCACAGACAAACATGACACAAAACAATACTTCCGCCTTCGCTAAGGCGGAGGTAATAATATCTGTATGAATATTTGAATATTCACTCATTTACATACACACACACACACACACACACACACACACACACACACACACACACACACACACACACACACACATATATATATATATATAAAGATATAAAATAAACAACAATCATAGAAAGATAGAATCCGGGTATACAGAGGAGCTAACAAGAAATTTGAGGAGATTGTTGTCAAAGATACAAATGGAACACAACCTAGATACCGTAACAAACAGTGGAATAGACTACAAAGGATTAGTGACAAAACAAACAAAAAGACCACGTGGTACAATACCGACAAGTTCCAGGGAGTAATGTTTGTGGACGCCACGCCACACGGAGAACTGGCCCGCAGATTTCGAAAAATCCTCAAAAGTACCAAGTTGAGGATAAATGTTATAGAAAAACCAGGGAGATCAATTAGATCAATAATATGTAAAACATATCCCTTCAGAAGAACAAGGTGTGTTGAGGAGAGTTGCATTGTGTGCAAAAATAGTCCTGGTGCCAACTGCAAAGCCAGAAATGTAGTCTACAGAATAAGCAGTATGGATGGTGAGTGTAAAAACAGAAACACGACATACATAGGTGAAACGGCAAGAAGTTTGGCTGAGCGTGTAAACGAACATTGGAGGGACTATAATAATCAAAAACAAACCTCGGTGCTCTACCAGCATGCCAAAGAACAACATGGTGGTGTACTGAACAGAATTAACATAGAAATCCTGTCTAGACACCCCGGTGACGCATCGTTGCGACAAATACAGGAGTCGGTCCTCATAACTGAAACGCAACCAATTTTAAACACTAAATACACGTAGATGAGGGCCTTACAATTGCCCATGGTTGCATGTGTTGTTCATACATATGATGCGAAATATGAACGTAAATAAATTAATTAAAAAGTCTCTATCTGATCTGATATAAACGAAATTGTTACAAACACACATATGGACGCACATACTTACATATAAGCACGAACACATAAGTGCGTGCACACATATGAGCGTGCACACATACGAGCTTGCACACACTCACATGCTCATACCAAACAGTTTCGAAACAACGCCAAAACAACGCCAGATCATACATTCAAAATAAATGGAAGTGGAGAGACAAGTTACTGAAGAGATTGCAAGAGTGCAATGAAATAATTTAACAAAAAACTATATAAATTAATAAAGGACTGAACCAGTGCGTGTGTTTATTACCGGCATAATGCCTCTCTCAAGGTTTAATTGTAAACAACAATCACTTTCATTTGTTCTGCTCAAGAGCTGTTTCCATGACACACATGGAAACATTATCAAGTACGCGTTAATTGCAAATTAACTGATGTTATTACATTAATTTGGTTAATATGATATGGAAGTCATTTCAACCGGAACGTTTTCGATATTTGAAATTCCAGTCACCGTTGAGCGAGAGAGAGTGAAAGGCAACAATGATATTCAAGTCACATGAAACTACTCAAAACACATCTATGTCTTGATAGCTTTCTAGTTCGTGCATCTGTACATTGACTAACAAGTAAATCAATTAGCAAACTGTCATTACTTTAAATTACTGTCACTGAATATTTCTCTTTGAGAGATTTAGAAATAATAATGTTTCTATTTATCAGATCAGTGACTATGTCACTTCGAAATGTATATATTTTCGAATGAGAATTCAGCAGTGCCGTCTAGCCAAACAGCTACTCTGTACTGAGAAAGGGTAATAAACCAGGAACTGGTCTATAGACGGTGCTTTGTGCTGGATGGGACTGCTGTTCGAAAATATAAGGACACAGATATTGTGTCGTATAGCCAACTGGAAACGACGTTTCCTGGGGCTAAACAACAGTAACAATCGTCAAATCAAGGACTGCCACATTATGTTGGCAAATAGCCTTTATGAATATATATATATATATATATATATATATATATATATATATATATATATATATATATATAAAACTAAAGAAGGATTTTAAAATTCATTACAATATCAATATTTTGTTTTCTGTGGTTACTTCAACTTTATGAGGCTCCAGTATTCTAACCAAAATCCAAATATACGCTGCTTTATACTCGGCTAAACGGAAAATATCGGAATATGGGAGTCTAACGTGGTTTGGATATTGCAGCACATATTACCACTTTTATTTATTTTATGTGTACTGTTAGCATGTCATAAGCTAAGTTCGAATGAGAAAGTAAGATTAAAGGCATGACATCTTTCCGAATGTACATCGCAACATATCATCTACTAAACGCTCCAAATCACGGAGATTCGTTCGAAGAAAGCCTCAAAAAGATGACAGAAGTATTAACCAACCTAGATGATAGACATAGCATAGTTCTTCCAAGTTCATTATAGGATAGAGAAGAATCCTATGTCAAGCGAACACTGCTTGAGATTGAAAATCAAGTCAAATACTCCCGTAAAAAGGAGAGGACAGAAGAAGAAGCCAGGGCTGTAAAAAATATAAAGACAAACGCTTAATCATTCTATAGATTTGCAAAATGGTCTGTTTTGCTATAATACAAGATAGGGCTGCTGTTCAAAGAAAATAACTTACTGAATGCGGACCCCTGAAGGATAAATGAAATACTAAATGTGCAATAGAAAAGTGTTTTCACATCTCCAATGGGATACTTGCAAATAAATGTGCCATATAAGTTCTTTGACACCACAGCTCTACATGAAGAAATGGCAACTATTAATTACATCGAAATAAAGGAAACCCATGTAAAATCAGCCATTGATGAAATGTGCTTAAACTCAGCTATTGGTCTTGATGAATTCCCAGTAATCCTACTAAACAATGTAAATGGGCCATTGCAAAACCGCTGCAGTTCCTCATCCAAAGCTTCCTCAGAGCTGATAAACTTGACAGAAAGTTAAAGAAAGGCATAATATGTCCTATCCACAAAAGAGGAAGCAGTGGAGATGCTAAAAATTATAAGACTTGTTTCTCTAACCTCCCATATCAACAAAATCGTGGGACGAATTGTCAGGGGAAGTTGATCATGTTCTTAGAAATGAGTGACTTGCTTCCTAACATCCAACATGTCTTCCGCTTGGGAAGAAACCACTATACACAGCTTCTGCAGCATTATAACTGGGTGTTGAAACAACTTATGAATCGCTCAAGCGTGGATGTGATATATCATCTCGATTTTGTAAAGGTCTTCCATAAAGGATATGTCGCAAACTACGTGGACTCGGAATAGTGAGAAAACTAGGAGAAAGATTGTATGAACTCATAAAACAGAAGCTAAGCTGTAGTAGCCAATATAGTCCTCTTAAAGGAGACATTAATAGTGACTGGAGTGCCTCAGAGGACTGTCTCGGGATACTACCTATAATGGTGGATCTCTCAGAGATTCCATCAATTATACAGGCAGCCTCTCTTACTAGCTATGCTGATGATACAAAAGTAGTACAGTAGTCAAGAATCCTTTTGATGCTAATCTTTTATAGAAAGATCTAGCTGCAATGCATAAATTGGCTAAAGAAATTAACCTGCAATTTAATGCGGGAAAATTCAAGTATTCTGATATCAGCCAGCTTTTTCCAACACACTGCAACAAAGATATTTTGGACTAAAAGGAACGGCAAACCCAAAGTCAAACACAATGCGTGAACTGAGCATTAATGTGAACAATGATGTTTCATTTCATGTACATATCACCAAGATAGTAGCAATGCGCTGGCGAATGACCAGAAGGACCAGCAAGCCATGCTGACCTCTCAGTTGTCTATCTTACTGCTCTCAAATATGGTCATGCCATAGTGTCAAATTAACGGCATAACTTAAAGTAGTTCAATACTGTTACACAAAGAAGACTGCTTCAATGAAATAATTGAACTGGTGTGACAGGCTGAAAGTATTACGACTCTACACCCTGGAACGAATATACAATAGTAGTGCTGAACATATGGAAGATTCTGGAGGGGATAGTATCAAACTTTGGTATCGAGAGTTACACAAACTCCCAAACAGGAGGCCACTGCACTGTACCAAAGATTCCAACCACTCTGTCTAGAGTAAGGACCAGATATTGCAGTAGCTTGGGATTCAAGGGCTCACAGTTGGTTAATATCCTGCCAAACACTGAGAGAACTACATGGAATGGAATACATATTTTCAAGAAGTACCATAACTTTCTATTTCCATGATCTCAGACGAGCCTATATTACGGCAAGAAACTCAAATGATGGCAGCAATATCAAACGCCTTCATACATCACATCATTCACAAACACGCGCATACATATATTCTATACATCTAGTACTATATTATTAATTAGCTGTGTGCGAAAAAATTTGTGATTGGTTGAAACTATTGATGGTGTGAGAAAGAGAGAGAAGCGAGGAGTGAAAGACCGACCGACAGGCAGACATTATAGAGGGACACAGCTAGCGTAACCTAAAACACAACTATTGAAATATAAAGTACTTAGTGACCCGCATACAGAACGCCAGTAGTTTTCAGGCGTTACCGAGAGAGAATTCGCACCGTTTGGAAGTCTTTCTCTCGAAGGCTTTACACTGCTTCCATCTCACTGATGTGAGTCATGCAGGTCTAACTTACCATGTAAGTTAATAGATACCTACCTCACATCTATATATCACTTTTCTAACCAAGTTTCTTCAGCCCTTTTTAGCAGTATCTAATAGTCATCACAACTGTTGACTGAATTCCTGTCAAGATAGCGTTAGCTTTACAATTCGTCACAACAATTGATAACACTTATCCTCTAAGTATGGTTTCAATTTGTTGTTGGCACTCCGTCGATTACGAAGTCGAGGGCGCCAGTTGATCCGATCAACGGAACAGCCTGCTCGTGAAATTAACGTGCAAGTGGCTGAGCACTCCACAGACACGTGTACCTGAATTACAGGCACAACAGAAACAGGATGCAAGAGTGAGAGAATGTTGTGGTGAAAGAGTACAGCAGGGTTCACCACCATACCCTGCTGGAGCCACGTGAAGCTTTAGGTGTTTTCGCTCAATAAACACTCACAACGCCCGGTCTGGGAATCGAAACCTCGATCCTATGACCGCGAGTCCGCTGCCCTAACCACGGGGCCATTGTGCTTCCACTATGGTTTCAATATAACCTTTATATCCAACTTCCGCAAGAAAGTGTACTGCACACCAACCAGCATCTTCACTGTCTTCTAGTAGCACTTCATAACACTCGTCTTTCCTAACCTGAGCAGCATCTGTATTGTGGAACAGTTGATTCATTAAGATATACTTCCCTACATTTCTCACTCCAGTTTATCAAATCAGGCTTCTTGTTTGTTAGAATCCGAAAGAGATGTTTACATCTTAAAACATCTGTTGCTACCTATCAAACTCCATCCCAATTCTCCTCATTCACAGCTTTCTTCTGTTTTAAGTAACCTTCTTGACCAAAACGAACAAACGTGATAAACCGTTTTTTTTTTTGGTTTCTTGCAGCCATTGATAATTTCCATCTGCCTCTAACAGTACTATATATATATATATATATATATATATATATATATATATATATATATATATATATATATATATATATAACAAATAGTAAATGAGTATATGCATATATACGTACAGGTATGTGCATACCGACATCCACCTGTATGTATAGGTGCATATCTGGGTACAGGACATTGCAAACAAACGTAGACGAGAAAACACACAAGCCACATAGAGAACATTCTAATTCATCAGCTACCCACGTTTTAACACCGGCGTTTCGACGAGCTTGGGCAGGACGCATCGTTAAAACGGCTCATCCCATGGACCGCAGATTAAATTTGTATACGCAAATTAAATCTACCCATGGAGGAATGTAGTGGCGGACAAAAAACAAGACAGGAAAACAAACAGAAACGGCTTTACGGCCAGACGAGAAAAATTATGTGTGTATGAACGCTGTGAAGCACGAACTTGAAAGGGACGAAGTGGTTCGTGTGCTTGCTCGGCGATAGCCAAGGAAGAAAAGGATTAATGACCGGAAGCATGTGACCATGCCGGTGTAAAGGGAAGAGAGAGAGTGGTAGAGGGAGAAACAAAGGGAGGAAGTAGAAGAATAGGTGAGCAACGAGAGGAAAAGAGAAAGAGCACTGCGAGGATGTATTACCCTCATAAAGGGATGATTTCATATCCAAGTTAGACTGGTTTAATATCTTATATTGTTTCACACACACACACACACACACACACACACACACACACACACATGTTATCATCTGATACTGTTAACAATGTCAAGGTTGTGTTGTCGTATGAGGTGGTGACGGTGGTGCGTAGCGTAATCGTGAAGTAGTTTATGTTTGCTATGTAACCGACACCAACTCTAACAGAAAAACCTATGCCCAAACGCATTCATATTTTTCCAGTAGTGAATATGCCATTGTCTGATGTGTCCTTTCTTTTTTAAGATGATGAGGTGTAATCTGAAGAAAATTTGGCTGGTATTTCTTACAAATCGAAAGAAGCTTCCGCATTTTCTCGTATTGTTCGCTGGGATTTGCTGCGGAGAGTTTGGTGATTCAGAGCAAAACTATTATAATACATGATGGCTCCAGGATACTGTTTATAGGCAAGAGTGGTTTCTTTATGTAAACTCAATGTGGTGTCTATAAAGGCTTTCGCATGTTCTTAATTTTTTTCTATTTAACAACATATCCCATATGTGCCGTGCTAATTCTTTGCGCGCGCGCGTATGTGTACGCGCGCAAATAATTAGCACGTTGATATGTTTATGTTGTTGATTAATTGGTTGCATTTGATATTTTTGGGTAAGAAGTGGGACGGTGGTAGCGACAATAGTGGAAGCAGTATAACTAAGATTGTTAAGTCTTGGTAACACTAATTGTAGTTATGGTGGGGGGGGGGGCAGTGAAAGTAGAAATTGCTAGTAGTGGTCGCGTACATGCTGCTACTGCTGCTGCTATAACTGTAAGTGTTACTTCTGCTGTTGCAGCAGAGGGTGGTGGTGATAACTGTGCTGGTGCTAATAGTTTTGTTGGCAATGATTTTATATTACAAATAATGGTCGTATTTTTAGAAATCCTGACACGTCTAGGATGCATTAAATTCACAACAGGCAGGTGCAGGCATCTTCCGTTGCATTCCTGAAAATCTCGCTGTGACGGGGAATTCCTGAACGTGAAACTTATTTTCCATTGACTTCCATATAACATGAAAGTCAATAGGAAATGTCTTTCGCATTATGGAATTCCACTTTACGTCCAATTTTTCATGAAGTCCTTGCTTACATATCTTCACACATACGTACGCTTACATATTTGAGGTGCGTTCAAAAGGTATCCGACTACTTTTTCCTCAGCAAAACTAATGCCACATGGGCAAAATCCTTTTGGAGGGAGGTGACGCCACCCTTCCAGCGCATGCAAAAGAATTTATGACTTTTACGCCTAGAGTAATGACGTCTAATGCATGCTCGTCCAATTTTCGTTTCCACGCAAGATGATCGAATGCATGTCTCATCACCAGTGATGATGATCTTCATGAAATCTGGGCCGTGGTTTGCTCAGTATAGCATGCCCTGAACAATTCCCATACGGAGTTGCTTCTCTGCTCTGCCAGCACCGTGGGGACGAATTTCGCCGACACATTCCGCATGTACAAATTTTCCCTTAAAACGAAATGCACTGACCCTGTCTTTATTTCCCTTCTGTGAGCAATTTCCTGGATTGTTATACGACGGTTTTCGTGTATATATTTTAATGAAAAGATCGCCGAGAAAACAAATACACCGTCGTTTTCGAAACTTAAGTACGACATTGTAAATATTGTAAAATATTCTCGATTAATTTGTAATGTGAAAAGTTAGAGTTCGGTTTAATTCATGAGCACAAAAAATAGAGAATCCCCCATACAGTTGCGCTTATTCCAAATGAGAAGTGTATGTAATGCTTGATATAATATTTAAGAAGAAACACATTCACTCTCCAACTCACTCTCTCACACACACACACACACACACACACACACACACACACACACACACACACACACACACACACAATACACACGCATAAACACACACACGCACTATGGACAACAAATTGAGGAGATACCGATGAAATGTATATCTTAAGTTAAGATAGAACTTAAAGTTCTTGGTAGCAGCGAAAGATGCAGGAAAGATATGCAATACAATAGTTAACAAGAGAGGAAATGCACTATGTGTTTGGTCTTTACTTCAGATTTATTATTATTATTTTGGGGTTTCTTTGTCAAGGCTCTTCTGCCACACATATCAATAAAAGCCATTCACTTCTTCTCTATGACACACGACGACACTTCACTGTAGAGTATTTTACTTAGAATTAAACTGATGCAATCACATCTGTTCTTGGCAATTCCAGAAAGCGAAAATAAAAGTCTAAACGCCCATTTGAAAGACTTTCTTTTGCTTGAAAACAGACATTCCCTCTCTGGCTGATTATCATATTGCTTATCCTTCCTGCATCTTTTGCTGCTACCAAGAACTTTAAACTCTATCTCAACTTAAGATATACATTTCATTGGTATCTCCTCAATTCGTTGTCCATAGTGCGCGTGTGAGTGTTTATGCGAGTGTATTTGTGTTTGTTTGTGTGTGTGTGTGTGTGTGTGGGGGGTTGAGTGAATTGGAGATTGTATGTGTTTCTCTCTAAATAATACATCAAACATTACATACACTTCTCATTTGGAATAAGCGCAACCGTATGGGGTTCTCTATTATTTGTGCTCCCGAATTAAGCCGAACCCTAACTTTTCACACTACAAATTAATCGAGAATATTTTACAATATTTACAATGTTGCACGCCTTCTCGGACTTAACGATGAAAATAAGGCTATGTTTATTATTGATGTTACTGTTAGCTCCAAGTCAGCTGTGATCAAGCAGACTTATGATCAAAGACTTTTCAGGCACAGTGCATCAAGACTTGCATATACTTCAATTAATTTCTTTTTACCTTTTAGTCAGGAGGGAAGCTGGTCCCCACGAACCCTTACAGGGTATTCGAGACTGGTGGGAAGAGAGAAAAATATATCCTCAAGCCGAAAAAACTACCCTCCGTGCTTGCAGTAGAGCGGATTCCGCTCAAGATCAGGTAGTCGTACAAACGATACGATGGAACAATTTCAAACGGTAGTGTGTACAGATGGAGATTTGGTTGTCATTTTGTGGTCGTTCGATCTATCATGTAGGTGTTGCCTTAAAGACCTGGGTTTAGTCTGTCAAGTTCGAATTCTCAGGATATTACTGTGTGTGTGTGTATGTCGGGATTTCCGTATGTGTGTGTGTGTGTGTGTGTGTGTGTGTATGTCGGGATTTCCGTATGAGTGTGTGTGCGTGTGTGTGTGTGTGTGTGTGTGTGTGTGTGTGTGTGTCTATCACCCACCACTGCTTGACAACATGTGTTGTATGGTTACGTCCCCGTAAATTAGCAGCTCGGCAAAAGAGCCCGATAGGTTGTGGACATAACTATATAGGACAGACAAGTACGGCACTTAGACGGAGAATCACCTCACATTAGGAACAGATCCGTTTCCCAAAGTACAGACAGATTCCTTTGAGTGAACACATAGAGAGATGTGCAGGTAATATCCAACCAAACTTCACATTTTTTCCCATCTACTAGTGCAAAGAAACAATTTTTGTACAAGAACGTTTAAATAAAGAAAATTTATTTATGGAAAACTAGAGAACGCGCCTAAATATGAATGCATAACCAACTTGGGTTTCAGTATATATTTTACCCTTCACTGTAAATATTTCATCTCACTACTTTACCTTTTGAGCTTTTGTATATTCATTTATCATCCCCTTCAAAAAAATGAGCAATTACCTCCGCTGTCCCGAATAACGATCACCAGTTACCTCCCCTTAGATTTTTCTACTTATTGATTCATTCACAAACTTCCTTCTAAGCATATGGACTAAAATCTTTTTAAGAAAATACGAAATTACAATAATTTCAATGTCATGACTAGCGAAAACGAAAACGATCGACAAACAATACTCTCTCACTTATAAAATATATTAAAAGATATATTAAAGCTATGTAAACTGAGTGCATTTTCCTTCTTTTATTATATATATAAAGGTCTATGTGTTTATTTTTCAAGATTTTTGATGTGAAATCGTGAATTGAAACAGATATTGTTATACTTGGGGATGGCCATATTTTGCCAATTAAACACATGCACTATGTGTTTGGTCTTCAGCTTTATTGTTATTATTTTGGGGTTTCTTTGTCAAGGCTCTTCTACTCCACATTCCGTGATCTTGGCGACTTTTTATTCTGCCTATCTCCTCTTATTTTGCTTAGTCCATAATATAATACTAGCGTGAATATTTCATGGAATTAATGATAAACCTATTGGGTTATTTCTGAAAACTTTATTCAAAAACCTAAAAGCGTTTCCTCTGTTGTGTCTGCATGGAAAGAAAGTCGCTCATCTGTTACTCATTGTAAAGTGAAAGAAATCGGAATCCGGTGAGCACTTTATATATACACTTTATATACTTTATGCACAATTTTATAGACTTAATACACAGCACTCATAAAATAAATATTCACTCGTATTTTTCCATTTTTCCCATAAACAAAAAGAAAAAAATATTCCGTACATATGATATAACCTTTAGTTAAATTGTATATATCTGCCACGTAAGCTTGAATATTTCACGGAAATGCACTTATGCATATTGGTGATATACAAAACTTGGTTCAATTAACAAAAAATACACTTTTCACTATCTAATCACCACCGTCCCTACCATCGCCGCCGCCGCCACCGCCACAACCAGTGGGACTGAACCTGGAACCATGTGGTTGGAAAGTAAGATTCTTGCTACACAGCCACGCCTGTTCTTGAAAATAGAATTCTCCGCGAAATAACTTTAGCCAAGTCCTTAAAACTCAGGATATTATTTTTCTCGTAATATCCTGAAAGTCCGAACTTGCAAAATGACGCTCCATGTCTGTAAGGGAACCCCCTACATGATAGATCGAATGGCTAAAAATGACAACCAAATCTCCCTCGTATCACACACTGCCGTTCTTTTTATTCTAAGAAAATTATTCTCTTGTGAAGTGTTTTTTTTTTTGTGCGTCGTAAAGAGAAAGTGAATGGCTTTTATTCTTATATATATGATACAAACATTATTCTAGTGTCACAGCTATGAAAGCTAAAGCAAAATCACGTAAGTATATTCGTGAAAGAAGAGTCAACCCCACACAGTAAAAGATGCACTTGTTGGTCAGTGCAGCCCATTATCAATAATTTTTTCTGGTTGCATTTACAAGTGAGTACACCTTACGGTTGAGAGCATCGATGGTATTTGCAGCTCTTCTTGCTCAAGTGACATCAATGTAATTAATGTTCACCATGTGAGGAGAAACGAGGACGAGGAAGCTCTGGGGCAATTGATCTCTGGGGAAGAATGATTGAACAAAAGTTTTAGCACACAGTTTGTGCGTGTGTGTGTGTGTGTGTGTAAGAGAAACTCACGCAAATTTTGCATGTGAGAAGATGAGAGGTGCGTAGGTGAGAAGAAGAAGAGAGGTGGGTAGAACAGATAGTCGGCATAAGCAAAGCTTACTAGTTCAGAGGAGCAGAAGCTGCTATAGTAACAGTACAAGAGAAATAAGGAGTTAACAGCGGTGAACCTTTCGTGTCAATCGTTGATGCATTCTTCCGTTCTGTATAATTACGTCACCTCGATAAACGTTATCAGATGTTACAAATTAAATTAATGATGAAAGTGACGACGATGTTGGTGATGATGTTGTTGCTGTGGTCGGTGGTGGCGGCTGCGGTGATAGTGGAGGCTGTGGTTGTTATTATTGTTGTTGCTGTTGTGGTGGTAGCTGTGATGTTTGTGATTATGATAATGGTGAGGATGACAATGATGATGATGATGATGATGATGATTATACGTTATAATGCGTGAAACCCTAATTATATACAGATAATTTAAACGATACAAGATACTTTTTCTTCCTCCACAATGTAGAAAATATGCCCAGTTTTAAAACTTATTTATATTAATATCATGTCGACGTGGAATACCACTAGCTTCATCAGATTTTTCTCTTTTTACGTCGGTTATAGTGGTAAGAAGAAGAAGAAGAAGAAGAAGAAGAAGAAGAAGAAGAAGAAGAAGAAGAAGAAGAAGAAGAAGAAGAAGAAGAAGAAGAAGAAGAAGAAGAGTGGCGTTTCCTCATAAGGAATTTTAAGTTCTTACACCAAACATGTGGCTGGCTGATTGGAAGAAGCTGAAAGTGGAGAACCCCACCAAAGCTCACGAGACGAGAGAAGATAATGAAAGCAATACCTCAGTAACTGATGATGATGATGATGACGACGACGACGACGATGGCAGTGATGGCAACGAGGGAGATGGGGAGGAGAGGATGTGTGGATGAATTTGGAATTGATGATGAGGTTTTCTCTTTAATTTTTTTCAGCACAAAGTCTCTGGAGATGAACAAAAATAAATAAATAAATAAATAAATAAATAATTCTGTACGAATCTTAAAAGACACTGCTTTCAGGAGAAGAGCAAGTGTAGCTCCAAAGTATGCTTTACTCCTGTCACCCACTTTGTCTATTCTTTCTCAGCTATTTGGGTGTCAGACTTAATCTGTTTCCATGCTTAGCACCACCATTTAGCACCTGCGAGCTTTTAGTGGAGTTGTCTCTGTTTGCAAGCGTTCTTGCTAGATATCAGTCTGAGGATAAACAATTTCCATTCTTCCCAACAATCTCAAAGATTCTGGAAAGGGACACAGCGTTACGCTTCTTCCGCCAACGAATCGATTAAAAGAAAAAGGAAAAAAAAAAACTGTGATACTTTCACGTTGATTGACCTTTCCAATTTCGTTTTCAAGAGCAACTAGAGTTCTGCGAAGGACAGAGTGTTTCCTACTCTCAGTACTTTCGTCTATCATACCACCGAGGTTTGGCCAGTACGCTCTCAGTGGAAGCTTGCTACTGATGAAGCGCAAAGACATATCGAAATCACGTGATACAATAATTCCACCACCGTCGCTCCACATTTCTCGCCTGCTACCGATATCTCTGTGCTTATATGCTCTAGGCGTCTATACCAGAGACTTTCTCCAGACTATCGCTTCTCGTCCCTGGCCGGTGAGTATTGTTGTTGCACTTGCGAGGACTGAAACTTTGTTGATCTGTTGACGGTAATTTTCATCCTGCGGGGCAGAAAATTCTGATATATTGTTGGCGAACTGTGAACTTTGATTTTTACCCTTTACTGGGTAAAAATTATTTTGTTAAAACATTATTTTGGCAAAAAATTATTTTTTTGTCAAATAATTTTTGAAAAATTATTTTTGTGTCAAATATATTCCTTTTGAAGGAATTTGTGTTTATTCATTATGGATTATGTCAAGTGTAGACTTTCCAGAGATGGAAAAGTTAAATGAAAATGAAAGAGACAGTGTAAAATAAGTGCAAAAGGAGAGACCAAGTTTTTCGGTTGTCGTCGGCGGAAACATGGTGACATTAGAAGTATCAATGGCCGAGCTGTTTAAATACAGAAATCTGATAAAGAAAAGGGGGAACGACACAGGGTTGCTCCCTCCCCATGACATACTGCAAAATCTTGCAGCCAATACTATAATCTATAAGACATACAATCTTAAAGAAAAAAGAATCATTTCATATAAGAACGCGGCAATATAGAAATGTATGGCACCAATTTGGAAAAAAAATAAAGTACTTCGGTTGTGGAAGAAGAAATGCAACGGTAGAGGCGCAATTCGCCGACGAGAACATAGCGAAGGAGCTGTCAACAATGACGTTGAAAAACGACAAGATAATACTCTTACCATCTTATTTAGGCAGAAGAACTGCCAAAATTAAAGCAGAGGAGATTCTGGATGGGTCTGGATGTGTTAGATAGATAGATAGATTGATAAACACACACACACACACACACACACACACACACACATATATATATTTCGTGGGAAGAACCATTTCAACGATGCGTACTGCCTTAATTCTTCGAAACGCCGGTGTTTTAATGGTGGCAGCTGATGAATGAGATGTTTCTATGTGGCTTGCTTGTTTGTTGTACCTTGTTTATCATTTTGTCCATGTTCTTTTGCCACGTTATGTACCCAGTTATGTATCTATATGTACATGTAGATGAAGGTATGTACATACATGTACATATATATGCATATACTCATATATTGTTTATAATACTCACTCACATACATAACACACACGCACGCACGAAAACATACACAATATACACATACACGCACGCACAAAAAATATACGCGCACACGCACGCACACGGAAACACACATACAGACACACATAAACACACATAAATACACACACACCCGTACCTAACACTCACAATCCCACACACACACGCACATCCACACACATACACACACACGCACACACCCACATACACACACACACGCACACACACTTCCCACCAACACTGCACACTCACACAGACACGCATACAATCACACACACATGGGCATAAACAACGCACGCACACACACGTACACAGCAACGCACATACACACAACATACACATACATACAAACACACACGCACGCACAAAAACATGCACATACACACACGCGCACATACAAAATACACACACACACGTACACGTACCCAACACCTACAACCCCACACAAACACGAACACACACATACTCAAAAACCCGCCTGTTGACCTTCCACCTAACACTGCCTATAAGCATCCACTAACCATTCCTGCTACTAATTCCTTCCACTACGTCATACACACACATACACACACACACACACATACATACGCACACACACGTTCTGTTATCACACACACACTCACAGACTCTCGCGCACGCACAGATATTCATCTCCCTTTTTCACTCTCCTGTCTGAGAAAGAACTTTTCCCCCACCACCTCCTCTTCCGGTCTTTTCACAATGTAACCTCGTGGGCATCGGTACCATTTTCCTCTTTCTCCGTTTTTCCATTCTCCGAACTTTCCATCTTTCCGACGAAGGGCTACGCCCGAAACGTCATGCACTCTCTCTTTCCTTTCCCGAGCGTCAAATAACACTATCCGTATCACGTCCTCACTTTGTAGTTTTTTTTTGTTATTGTTTTTTTGAACTTATATATATATATAT
>NC_142933.1:41819680-41910508 GCF_046866305.1 Octopus bimaculoides | reverse complement strand
ACCATGCATATTGCTTGATTGCATGTTACTAGGTCTTTCAAGTATAGGAACTTGTCTTTGCCGCCTGTTCGTAATAGGCCCCGGATATTCAGTAGGAATATGGGTGTGATATCTGTGCAGGGGTTCCTGGTGTTAGCGGTGGCCATCCCTGATCCATCATCTGTGGTGGTCTTGGACAATGGTTCGTGTGGCGTTGACTCTGTACCCTCTGCATCCACGTTAACTGTTGTACCATTTTCTGGGCCAAGCTTAAAAAAGCTTGCTGCTCAGCTACTGCAGTTCGTACAGCCTCTGCATATAGCCTTTTTTTGGGAGCAGAAGGAATATACGGACTCTCTCTTTGTGAGTCCTGTTGTATTTGGTGGATTATGTGTACGTAGATTTAAGCTTTCTGGTCTCCCTTTTCTGCGCTCCCGCTTATTTTGTTGTATATATATATCAATAAATAAAATGCATATATATATATATATATATATATATATATATATATATATATATATATATATGTATATATATATATGTATATATATATATGTATATATATATATATATATATATCAATAAATAAAATGCATATATATATATATATGTATATATATATATATATATATGTCAATAAATAAAATGCATATATATATATATATATATATATATATATATCAATAAATAAAATGCATATATATATATATATATATATATATGTGTATATATATATATATATATATCAATAATAAAATGCATATATATATATATATATATATATATATATATATATATATATATATATATATATATGTATATATATATATATCAATAAATAAAATGTATATATATATATATATATATGTATATATATATATATATCAATAAATAAAATGTATATATATATATATATATGTATGTATATATATATATATCAATAAATAAAATGTATATATATATATATCAATAAATAAAATGTATATATATATATATATATATCAATAAATAAAATGTATATATATATGTATATATATATATATCAATAAATAAAATGCATATATATATATATATGTATATATATATATATATATATATCAATAAATAAAATGTATATATATGTATATATATATATATATATCAATAAATAAAATGCATATATATATATATATGTATATATATATATATATATATATCAATAAATAAAATGCATATATATATATATATATGTATATATATATATATATATATATCAATAAATAAAATGCATATATATATATATATATATATATATATATATATATATCAATAAATAAAATGCATATATATATATATATATATCAATAAATAAAATGCATATATATATATATATATCAATAAATAAAATGCATATATATATATATATATATATGTATATATATATATATATATATATATATATATCAATAAATAAAATGCATATATATATATATATATATATATATATATATATATATCAATAAATAAAATGCATATATATATATGTATATATATATATATATATCAATAAATAAAATGCATATATATATATATATATATGTATATATATATATATCAATAAATAAAATGCATATATATATATATATATATATATGTATATATATATATATATCAATAAATAAAATGCATATATATATATATATATATGTATATATATATATATATCAATAAATAAAATGCATATATATATATATGTATATATATATATATATATATATATCAATAAATAAAATGCATATATATATATATATATATATATATATATATATATGTATATATATGTATATATATATATATATCAATAAATAAAATGCATATATATATATATGTATATATATATATATATATATATCAATAAATAAAATGCATATATATATATATATATATATATATATATATATATATATATATATATATATATATATATATATATGTATATATATATATATATATATATATCTCAATAAATAAAATGCATATATATATATATATATATATATATATATATATATATATATATACTTCATTGGTCACTAATAACCCTGCTTGTGAAGACCTGTTGAGGCAAGTGATTGTGGAATTTGAAAATCGAAATCGAACCGAATCCGATGACTGGCACCCATGCCAACCTCTGCTTGTGAAGACCTGTTGGGGCAAGTGAAATCGTAATTGAACCATACTCAATGACTGGTCACCATGCCAGTGGAGCACAAACAGCATTGTCGAGCGTGTTCATTGCCAGAGCCGCCGTCTGGCTCCCGTGCTAGTGGCCCATAAATAGCACCAATTAGAGCGTAATCGTTACCAGCGTTGCCTTCTAGCACTTGTGCTAGGGGCATGTTAGAAAATCATTCGAGTGAGGTTTTTGCCAGTACTGCTGGACTGGCTCCCGTGCAGGTGGCACGTAAAAAATACCTTTTTAAGCATGTCCATTGCCAGTACTGTGTGACTGGCCCTTGGGCCGGTGGCACGTAAAAGCACCCACTACACTCTCGGAGTGGTTGGCATTAAGAAGGGCATCCAGCTGTAGAAACTCTGCCAGATCAGATTGGAGCCTGGTGCAGCCTTCTGGCTTGGCAGTCCTCAGTCAAATCGTCCAACCCATGCTAGCCTGGAAAGCGGATATTAAACGATGATGATGATGATGATGATATATGTTTATAGATATGTGGACACGAACACACCAACATCGGTTGTCAAGCGATGGTGGGGGGACAAACACTGACAAAAAAACATACACACATACATACGAATGGGCTTTTTTCAGTTTCCGTCTACCAAGTCCACTCACTAGGCTTTGGTTGTCCTGAACTTATAATTGAAGAAACTTGCCCAAGGTGCCACGCAGTGGGACTGAACCTGGAACCATGTAGTTGGTAAGTAAGCTCCTTAACACACAACCACTCCTGCGCCTGTTTATATATACATGTATATATATATATATATACATGTATATATATATATATATATATATATATGAACATATATGTATATATATGTGTTTATGTATATATATATATGTGTTTATGTATATATATATGTGTGTATATATCTATATATATATGTGTGTGTATATATCTATAAATATATGTGTGTGTGTATATCTATAAATATATGTGTGTGCATATATATATGTTTATATATGTGTATATACATATAAATATATATGCATATATATATATATTTTTATATACGTAGGTACTGTAAATTTTAGTGGTAGTACTTGATAAGTGTAAGCACCTGTATATGCCAGATAGTGGCAGAGGTGAAAGAATATATTAAACATAAATTGAAAACATAACACAAAGGATATTGTGGTAACACGTGTTTCGAGCTTTATACACAATCTGTCATTGCATCAGTATATATTTTTGATATTAAGGATGGTGTAAAGCTGTCTTCAGCCACAAACATTTTCAGTCCTAGGATTACATCACAAAAAGAAAAAGAGAAAGAAAAAGCATATGCTGAATTGTTGTATATTATGGACAGATTTCTGAAATGCAGTGAATATTTATGCAGATATAACAGTTTAAAGGATAAACCTATTATAATGGATAATACTAAGTGGACTTTTCCTTTTTCTCTCCCTTTTTCTTTTTTTTTTGGTGATGTAATCTTGGGACTGAAAGTGTTTGCGGTTGAAGATAGCTTTGAACCATCCTTTATATCAATATATACTGATGTAGTGACAGTTTGTGTATGAGGCTTGAAACACGTGTACCGCGATATCCTTTGTGTTCTGTTTTCAATTTACGTTTAATATATATATATGTTTATATATGAATATATACATGTATGTGTATATATATATACACTCTCTGAGTGGTTGGCGTTAGGAAGGGCATCCAGCTGTAGAAACTCTGCCAAATTTAGATTGGAGCCTGGTGTTGCCATCCGGTTTCACCAGTCCTCAGTCAAGGCTATTGTTTGTTTATGAATTCTACCAAATGCGAGCTTTATAATACATGTGTGTGTTTCTTTTTGCTTCTTCCTGTTGCCACAATTTGACAGCTGGTGTTCGTTTGTTTCTTTGTTTATATCCCTATAGCTTATGGGTTTGGCAAAGGAAAGCAATAAAATATGTACCAGACTTTAAAGTATGTACTAGAGTTGATGTGTTCAACTAAAACCTTCCAGGTGGTACTCAAGCAAGACTGCAGTCCAGTTGGACTGCTGTCATCACCTCTGTGGGACCCAACATTTGAAGATCATGCTTCACCACCTTGTCCCATGTCTTCCTGGTCTACCTCTTCCATAGGTTCCCTCCACAGAGATCAGCACTTCATTACATAGCTGTCCTCGTCCATATACATCACATGTTTGCCTGAGTTAGGGTCTGGAAATTTAGTGGTGATAACAGAAATAAATGGATTAACTTGAAGTTTGTTAATCAGCTAAATCAAAATGCAAGCATGAGGCAATCCCCCCACTTTTTGTTTTGTTTTTGCCATTCAATAGTGTGCATGTGGCATGTTACTTACCCCCAAATTTTGATTTTTGTTATTATATTCACCGGTTTTAATAATTTAAGTGAAAGATGCTTGGTGTGACATTATGTCTGTGAATGAACATTTGTGTAGATAGTAGCTCATTCTGAATTTCCTTCCATTTAGCATTGCATACAAATGTGATAAATTTAGTTTAGGTTTTTCATGCAAGTAATGTGGACTGTCTCCATGTTTTCAATGGCACACACACACATAAGCACAAATACATTGTATAATTATGTAGTTGTTCACTGCAGTGTTGTATATGTGTGGATGCTAGTAGGTGGTTTGTTTTATGTTGTGATAGGCTATTGTGATTGAAGCTTGTTTTGTTTAGAACATGAAATCTTTTCTAATACTGTTGCAGTGGTAAAATGTATCCAGTACATTGTGTAAAGTGGTTAGTCTTAGGAAGGGCATGCCATAGAAACCATACCAAAACAGAAATGAATGAGTAAGCATCAGTTTCTGGAGCATACCCAGGAGGACAATAACTTTGAATAAGAACCAACTCAAACTGATATATATATAATGGTACACACACTCTCTGGGTCTCAAGATATCATCGAAAGGTCTAACGTTAAATAATTTAACTAATTTATGTGATTTTAGAAAATTTATTCTGATGTTTAATTTTCTGCTTTTCCAGATAAAGTTGTTGGTGATACCATTTTGTATTATGGATGCCGGAACAAAGGTAATGACTTCCTTTATGAAGAAGAACTAAATTCCTATATTGATCAGAAATCTTTGACCAAACTCTATTTGGCTTTCTCAAGAGACACTGCCAAAAAAGTCTATGTCCAACACCTTTTGATGGACAATCGGGAAGAAACTTGGAAATTATTGAGTTCAGGTGGACATATATATATCTGTGGGTAAGTAAGACTACCAAACATGGAATTTGCTTTGAGTTGTGGAATCTTTGTTATAATCTTTGCGGAATCTGGTTTGAGTAGTAGGAAATGAGTTGCTGTCTGGAAATAGAAGTAACTGTATTTTTACTCTTGTTTAATGATGGATAGTGTTGATGGTGAAGTTTAATTGTTTATTAGAAGTAGCCAATGGGTTTCTTTATGATTGTATTTTTCTACTGTAGAAGTGGTGAAGTAGAAACATATATTATGGTAAAAGCATTGCAGATAATTCCTTTCAAAAGGTTGTGGAAGAAATGCCTATACTTTGGCAAGAGCTGTTATAGATTTAGGAATAAGTAAAGAAGTAGATGTTATTGCTTAGCTTGTACTGTTGAAGGTGGAATGTTCTTCCTTATTATGGAAGTATCCTCTTGATCATGTTTTCCTAAGGAAGAAAGTTTGGCAAAATTCTTAACAGATGTAGTAAATGAGTAAAAGCAGAAGTGGTAGGAAGAGAAAAGGGTGCCATTACATCAGTTATTGTTGTGTACATTCAAGTCAGCCTCAGTCTAGCAGATTTTTGCATGCAGAGAGTGTGCTGAATGACAAGGAGTAACCCATAGATCTATCTTCTCAGTTTGTACTATGTCTCTACCTAACAGATGTCTGAATTGCACTCACTGACATGCACTGATCAAGGATATTAGGTGCAATATGACAGTCTGGATATAAATGCTCTCTCCACTAATCTATTTCTGAACACTTGTAAATTTTGGTAGTGGTCACAGCTGCAGTGAACAAATGGACTCATTTGGAGTGCAACAGTTACTGTTTCTCTATGAAGTGTGTATCTCAACACAGTGTTTGGGGCCAGTGAAGTTATTGATGTCAGAGCTGTTTTTATGTGCGTGTTCTTTATTTGCCTGAGTTGAGTCAGAGAGAAAGTTTTTCTAGGATGTTGTTGTAGTAACTCTCTGCAGTGTTGTATATGGGTCTAGATATATAGAGAAGTTAAAAGTTTTTCATGTAACTGGAACTGCCTGTGTTGAAGCTTACTGCAGCAACAAACTGTGCCTTCCTTTTGCATCTTTAGGTGGCCTTTCATATTTTTATGTCTTGTAAGTAGACTGGGTGTGGTTTGTGTACAACCTGTTATGTTCACTGCTTTGTGTCCTTTGTAGATTATTTTAGTTTACTGTGGAGAGACTGGAGGCTCAAATCTGGCATAATCCATGAAGAATATTATTTGTACATGATTGTTTCTTTTTGTTGGTTAGATGTGGTACTTGTGATTGCTCAAAGTATGCTTGTGTGTTATTTCCCCTTCTTTACTGTTTCTGTGTTGTGAATGTTGTAAAGAAATACTTTGTAATTCTTTGTATTTTTGCTTTCTGTATGTATGTATGTGTGTGTGTGTGTGTGTGTGTGTGTGTGTGTGTGTGTGTGTGTGTGTGTGTGTGTGTGTGTGTGTGTGTGTGTGTTTATTAGTGGTATGTTTATAATTGAGTATGTTGATTGGTTGTATTTGGTGTTCTCTAGTATTGCTGGTAAGAAGCAGGACATTGGATTTGGTCAGTGCTACTTTAAGTCTGTTGTTGGGAAGCCAGGATTTTAAGTGATTTCTTTCAGGCTGGAATAGTTATATGGCAGTGTCTGGAGAATGGTAGGGGAATGTGAGTATGATACATATGAGACTGCATGTATGTTTTGTGGTGGGTATTGAGGAAGTTGTGAAGTTATATGTTGAAAAGAGTGGGTGAGAGGACGAATCCTTGTACTCAATTCTGACAATTGCAATTTCTGGAAATGTTCTGTAAGTTTAGTGATTCCTCTAGGTCTTAATGTTTTAGGTATTTGTGATTTTACAATCAGTTAGATAGAATTGGTGTGGAGTTGCTATGGCTAAAGTAAATGTTATAAATGTTCTCATTATTATTATTAAGGCAGTGAGCTGGCAGAAGCATTAGCATGTTGGCCAGAATGCTTAGTGGCATTTTGTCTATCTTAAGATTCTGAGTTCGAGGTTGGCTCTGCATTTCATCCCTTCGGGGTTGATAAAATAAGTACTAATTGAGCACTAAGTTCGATGTATTGTAATTGATTTATCCTCTCTCTCGAAATTGCTGGCCTTGTGCCAGAATTTGAAACCATTATTAATATTTATAATGCTTTTAAAACTTTTCTCTCTTTCTGACTCTGATTCTTTCTCCATCTCTCTATTTGTTTCTCTTTTCCATTTCTTATTACCTTTTTCCAAACTATCACATTTTACAATAGCCCTATCAATTTGTGCTTTACATCTTATGAAAGTTGTAGATATAGTAATGTATTTATAAACAAGAATTTTCTGTATTTTTGCTTTTAAAGTTTCCTCGTCTCAACCTATTGCTATTCTGTCAGCCAGAGTCTGTTCTGATAATTGATATTTGACATAGTAATATTTTGTAACACTTTCCAAATCTGCACTGAGTAGGCGCAGGAGTGGCTGTGTGGTAAGAAGCTTGCTTCCCAACCACATGGTTCTGGGTCCGGTCCCATTGCGTTGCACCTTGGGCGTCTTCTACTATATCTTCAGGCCTACCAAAGCCTTGTGAGTGGATTTGGTAGACGGAAACTGAATTAAGCCCGTTGAATATATATGTATGTTATTTGTGTCTGTGTTTGCCCCCCCATCATTGCTTGACAACCGATGTTGGTGTGTTTACATCCCCATCACCTAGCAGTTTGGCAAAAAGACACCGATAGATAAAAGACTAGGCTTACAAAGAATAAGTCCTGGGGGGTCGATTTGTTCAGCTAAAGGTGGTGCTCCAGCATGGCCGCAGTCAAATGACTGAAACATATAAAAGAATAAAATGTCAGTTTATTGACAGCATTTATGTAGTCAATCTATTATTTCTAGTTAATACAGAAGGAACAAGTCAATCTAAGCAAGATTTGAATGAAAGCACATTTGGCTTCTGACAAAGATTAACCCTTTAGCATTTAAACTGTCCATATTGGCCAAAATATTCTACCCATTTATGTCTAAACTGGCTAAATCTGACTTCTCACACCTAATCTACATTGTCAGTCTGAAAAATAAACAATGACATCATTGAAATCTCAAGGCTACAAGATAATGCAGGATGAATTCAAAATCTTGTTAATAAATAAATGTTACAATTGACTGAGTAACCTGAAATATAATTTTCTTTTTCCCTTGTTTTACTTACTGAAAAACATTGTCTTTGTATTTCAGTGATGCACGTAATATGGCCCGTGATGTCTATGACACATTGATATCAATAATAATGGAGTTTGCTAAGTTACCCAGCAAGCCTGAAGCTGTTGAATACATGAAGAAGATCCAAGCAAAAGGTGGTTATTCCTGTGATGTATGGAGCTGAAAAAGAAAGTTATATTTCTACACATAAACAAATTTATAAACACATTATATTCATATGTTTTTTTTTAATGAAATGTTATTTCTTTAACAAACGCTGATAATAAAACAAATATTTTTAAGACTAACCTTTACAGATGGAGTGAAAAGGAATTTATTTTATATGATAATCAATATTGAAAATAGTAAATGCATCATAAGTATCAAGAATTCTATGCAGATAATTTCAATATATACAAATACATACATTTGTACCATGATCATTGTTTTTACATTTGCTTTTTACATTATGGTATGTATTGGGTGAAAATTCTTGAGACTGTATACTATGGTTGGATGTTCTTTCTGATGTCAGGCCTTACTTTTTTTTTTTTTTTTGCAAGATTCTTTCTCTGTCTTCACTCATTGAACCATTAAGCTATGAAATATTTTGTTTATGGTAACCATAAACGTCACCATAGCTGAAGCTGTGTCTTTACATTGACATAAGGAGACAAACATGTGCACACATACACACACTGGTTTCCTTATAGTTTCTGTTAACAAAATTTCACTTGCAAGCTATTGGTCAACTTAAGGCATCAGAAGACAACACTTGTCCAAGATACCACACTGTAGAATTGAACCTGAAGCCTCTTTGTTGCAAAGCTAGTGCTTTAACCTTTTGGACTTGCTTGTGTGTCATCGTTTTAACATCTACATCCCCCTGCTTTTTCCCCCTTCCCTCACTCTGAACCACTTCAATTTCCATTATCTTCCCCTGCCTGCTGTCTCCACCAACCACCTCCTTTCTGTGCATTCTCTCCCCTGTGCTGTTCTCCATCATTAACACTTCACTTATCTGCAATCACTCTCAGTGTCCTCACATATCTACTGCAAACCCTCCTCCAAAGTCTCTTCTATATTTCCCTCCATCATTTGCTACAGTCACCTCTATCCTACCCACTCATCCAGTTCAAACCTCTGTATCACCTCACTTATTCTCACTACCCTCAATATCCCTCGGGGGCATGTCCTGACACATCTTTGCCACTATTTCTATCACTGTTACTCTTTTTTTATCTTACCCTCTGACTCACCTGCTGTCTTTATCTTACTCACTAACTCACCTTTCTCTTCCAAGTGGGATATAAATGTATCTACTCTACAGCAAGACATCTATCTCTGTCTCTTTATACCATTAATCTCTCATCAACTAGCAAAATACCAGTCCCCAACTCTCTCGATGCTACCTCACTCCTGCCAGTTGTTGAGGTTTTGTCTTGCAATTTACTTGGTAACCCTGTCAGTGATGGTGCCATTTAAAAAGTACTAATGCTGGTGCCATATAAAAAGCATTCAGTGCACACTGTAAAGTGTTTGGTGTTAGTTAGGGCACCCAGCCATAGAAACCATGCCTAAACAGACAATGAAGCCTGGTGTGGCTCCTGGCCTTGCCAGCTCCTGTCAAACTGTCTAACCCAAGTATGGAAAACGGATGTTAAATGATGATGATGATGATTAGCATACTTTCATGGACCAGACAGTATTAGTTCAGGCAGATTCTCTATGACCCAGTGCTTTTCCTGCCACTAGCCCTCGCCTGTTTTCAAGCAATATATTTTCCATTAGTCTGAATATTTTTTGTAGAAACTTATGAAAGACACTATGTATGACAGTAAAGTTTGTTTACAATAAGTGCACAATGTCAAGAGAAATAACTTGCACATAGATGCACACACATACAAGCCCAAATACATGAGGTTCTTTACAGTTTCTGTCTATCAGAATCACTAGCTATGCTTTGGTTGACCCAGAGTTTTATGGAAGCACTTGACTAAGTTTCCATGTAGAGAAGATAGTCTGAAACTATGTGGTTGCAAAGTGAGCGCCTTAACCACTGTACCCGTGATTTCTACTATAACACTGGACCAAAGCCTCGCAAATGGATTTGGTAGACAGAGACTGAAAAAGAAGGCTGCAGTGTATTGTGTGTGTGTGTGTGTGTGTGTGTGTGTGTGTGTGTGTGTGTGTGTGTGTGTGTGTATGTGTATGTATGTATATTTAAGCACAGATGTATGTATACATTATACTATGAGTCTTCCACAGTAGTTTTCTCTCCATAACTTATAAAGCCTTTCTGGCTTGTTTACAAATATTATGTGGTATTAGACAGTTTAAGTTTATATTCATTAATTTTGGCTGAAATTGATGGGTGAGTGTTTGGTCCAATCAGATGCGCAAGGAGCCGTGTTACCGTTGATTTGTGGGTTTGATTCTGGCTAGGGTCAGCTCATCATTTTTTCGTCATTTGTTTGTATTTAAAAATTGTTGCTTCAAATTGGAGAATATATATTATGATATATTATTGTATAGTTATTATTATACTATTATTATACTATGAGTCTTCCATAGAAAACTATGTAACTTAAAAAGCCTTATAAGTTTGTTTACAAATATTTATCTTCGAAACGTCTAGTTAGAATAGAGGCAGCTGACGAAGGATTAATTCCAAGTGGCTATCTGTTTTCCTATGTGTTCGTTCCATTGTCTGTAGTTCATTGTTCTAACGTCCTGTACCCTGATCATCATCATCATCATCATCATCGTTTAACGTCCGCCTTCCATGCTAGCATGGGTTGGACGACTTGACTGAGGACTGGTGAAACCGGATGGCAACACCAGGCTCCAATCTAAATTTGGCAGAGTTGCTACAGCTGGATACCCTTAGCTTGCACCGGGTACATCTTATAGAGTTACTACCTACTCCTTTTCTACATACGGAGCAGGGCCATCTACCTGAAGGGGTTTGTGTTTTATCTACCTTCCTACTTATTAGGATTTTGGTTTTAGCTAGGTTGACTCTAAGGCCCTTCAATTCTAGACCTTGCTTCCACACCTGAAACTTCTCCTCTAGTTCTGATAGTTACTCCGCAATTAGGGCAAGGTCATCAGCATAGAGGAGCTCCCAGAGGCAACCTGTCTTGAACTCCTCTGTGATTGCCTGGAGGACTATGATAAATAAGAGGGGGCTGAGGACGGAACCTTGGTGGACCCCTACCTCTACCCGGAATTCATTGCTGTACTCATTTCCAACCCTCACCTTACTGGCAGCATCTCTGTACATGGCTCGCACAGCTCTCACTAACCATTCTTCTATCCCAAGTTTCCTCATTGACCACCAGATAAGGGATCGGGGGACCCTGTCAAAGGCTTTCTCCATGTCAACGAAAGCCAGGTACAGAGGTTTATCCTTGGCTAGGTATTTCTCCTGCAGCTATGCATCTATATACACATGTAGATGTAAGTATGTACATATATGTGTGTATACATGCATATATATTCTTTGTATTATTATGTGTGTGTGTATATGTGTGTGTGTGTATATGTGTGTGTGTATATATGTGTGTGTGTATATATGTGTGTGTATATATGTGTGTGTGTATATATGTGTGTGTGTGTGTGTATATATATGTGTGTGTGTGTGTGTGTATTACATACAAAAATAAGAGGAATGACCAGCAAAAGTGGACTCCTATATGCTAGAAATAGATGCCGAATCATCTAACCACGAAAAAATGTTCTCAGTAAAAAATTAGCGACACAACAGACTGTAAAAGGGCATGACAAATGAAAAAATACTAAATAAAAAACAAAAAACGATTAACCTACGTATCATGGTTTCACCTGTTAAAATTTACGTAAGTAAATATCTGCAGGATCATCAGCGTAGTCTGTTGATTTAAAAATATAATTTCCAGAACTAATCTCCAGTGCACGTAGTTGAGGTAGCATTAAATTAAAATAACCCTTTATCTTTCACACTTAATATATACAGACAGTCAGACTAGTTATTAAGGTATTTGTCCTGAGATAACATCTGTTATGGATGCCCTGTGTTAAAAGTGCAAAATAGATCAGGGAAACAAAAAAAATCGTCCCTGCAGCAGCCAGTGAGAATGCTAGATGTGTTTGGGCCTTTTCAGTGGTCAGTACTCAGCCAGCCACATGCTCGGACAAGAATTCATTACCTCAGATATAGGGGGAAAAAATGAATAAAATATATGTTGGGTCTCCGGTTATGATGAGTGTCCCAGTTTATTCGAGGAAGTGAACAACCTGCTCATGAAATTAACATGCAATTGACTGAGCACTCCACAGACACCTGTACCCTTAACATAGTTCTCAGGAAGATTCGGTTTGACACAGTGTGATAAGGCTGGCCCTTTGAATTACAGGTACAACTCATTTTTGACAGCTTAGTGGATTGGAGAGATGAGAAACAGTGTATTGCTGAAGGGTGAATAGTGTCTTGCTGCTGGGTTGTGAGCCGAATAGCCTAACCACTGAGACACTTTCACTATAAAACATTCACTGATGTTGCAAGTAGTCGCTCAACTGAATAAAAGTCTGCTATATCCGATTGAGGCAGTATTAAATCGAAACAGCTATTTATGTATCATATTTAATGTATACAGATATACCTTAGATTCAATAGCACCTTTATACACGCAAGCATGGTTGAATGGTTAAGGACCATGAGGCCACATGTTTGATATCAGTGTGTGAAATTTCGGAAATATCTTTATCATAAACTTGGGTAGATCCATGCCTTGTGAGAGTAGCTTGAGAAACTCGGATGGATCGTACTGGTAAGCCATTCTGTTATGCTGGTTCTGTCTGAGAATTACATTAAGAGTACAGTTGTCTATGGAATACTCAGCCATCTTACATAAATACAATAAGTCGGTCAATTGATTGAACAACAAAGTGATTATACGTAAAAATCGATAAACATGATGAACACATCTGTCTGTCTATCTATCTATCTATGTTTATGTGTACATATGTATACGTGTGTGCATATGTATATACGTGTGTATATGTATATATATATAAGCGTAGGAGTGGCTGTGTGGTAAGAAGCTTGCTTCCCAACCACATGGTTCCGTGGCACGTGTCTTCTACTATACTCTCAGACCGACCAAAAGCTTGTGAGTGAATTTGGTAGACGGATACTGAAAGAAGCCCGTTGTGTGTGTGTGTGTATATATATATATATATATATATATATATGTGTGTGTGTGTGTGTATGGATGTGTTTGTGTTTGTCCCCCACTATCGTTTGACAACCGATGTTGGTGTGTTTACGTCCCCGTAACTTAGCGGTTCGGCAAATGATACCAATAGAATAAGCACTAGGCTTACAAAGAACAAATCCTGGGGTCGATTTGTTCAACTAAAGGCGATGCTCCAGCATAGCTGCAGTCAGATGACTGAAACAAGTACAAGAAATATATATATATATATATGTAAGGGACGACCGTGCGAACTCAAAAAGGAGAAATGGTGACGAATGGAAAAACAGAGGACTCCTTTTGTTTAAACGCGTCACACGGTCGAACACATAATTATATATATCAATAACGATATACATGATATGTTATATGACGATAACATAGATGACCAGTAATGAAAGACCACAACCGTATTAGATGAATAACAGAGATATTTATTATGGCGTTAAAGATGTATGTCTGTGTGAGAGTGTGAATGCAACATATAAGAACATAATCAAAGACAGGCCGTCATACAAAGAAAAGTGTGTATGTGAGTGATACATGTATGTATGAGTGTTTACTGCAGATAGAAAGAGAGTCAATAACACGTGAGTAATTATACCAGTTCTTTAGTACACTATAGGAAAAGTTCTGTATGTGAAAGTGAGGGGGCTGAGTGTGGCAGAGCTTATCACTTGTTGTGATGTCGTGGCATCGATGCCGGGCCGTGATTCTTGTTATACAGATGTTCGTCGCTGGCTGAGAATTTCTTGTCTGTTTATTTATCGTGGTGAAGCTGAGTCACCTAACAGAATCGAAGAGAGAGATGTGCCGCGGAGGTTTGGTTTGGTGTACATAGTAAGTCGTGTTGACGCTGGTGGTGTAGAGGCTGCTTGGTAGTAATCGTGTTGGTCATGACGATGATGCTGGATAGTAGTCGTAGAAACGTGTTGCTGATGTGGCGACGGCGGTGGTCATCGTTGGCTGGACGAAGCTGTTGAAGTGGTCGCTGGAACTGCTGCTGCTGTCGTGTGGTACACGGAACAGTTCTCAAAGAGAAACTGGACCGAGACAAATTTGTGGGGTATGAGTTGATCTATTTATAGCGTTAAGAGGGCTCCAAATGCCTTCAGAATTTTACTCTATCACGTGACCTTATTAGGGGCCGTGATTGGTCAGTTTGCGTTCTGGCGGGAAAGGTTCGAAGAAGTTGCCGATTCGAATAATAATCAGTCACGTGATGACAAGGAATGGGTTCTCTACTACGCTCGCATTTATTTATATTTAAATGAGAAGATTGTATGTAATGGCGATAGTAGTTTGTATCTAATGGCGGGAGGTAGTTTCACTACATATATATTTAATACTCCACTTTAGTACAATGAAAAGAGGACATTCCTTGATGTGCAATTAATTGAAATTGTCTTCAAAATATTATTTCAGTGATGTCTTATTCTGCTGCATATTTTTATTTTGGAGTTGTATCTCTCCAGCAATGGAGCAGTTAGATTGTATAAAGTTACTGATGCATCAGGCATCAGTAACTTTATACATTTAAAAAACACATACTTTTGAATTGTGTCAGTGACGAAAGCTAAAAGTGAACTGGCCGATAGATTGATGAACAGAATAGTTCCTCCAACAGGCTTTCACACAGTTTCCACTTACTCAATTTCCCCTGAAAAGTTTTGGTTGAACCTTGGCTATGGTAGAATACAATTTCACAAGGTATCACATAATTGTAGTGAACCGAAAACTAGCTTTGGCCTTGTTTAAAAATATCGAATACAAACGACAAAAGCGCTTCCTATTTTTCTTAAGGTGAAAGCTCAGTATATCCACATGATAAAATGTGAGGACAATGATCGGAAGGTAGCATACTTTTCAATCGAGGCAATAGTCATTGTTGCTAAACTTTACTCATCGTTAAACATATACTACCATGAAATGTTCGAGCGAGTAAATGGATTTGGCTAAAATAGATAAGTGGATTGAGGCCAGTAGCTATTTGATATCGAAGATCGTGCTTCAGTGATGGTGGTAATGGGAGCAGTATACAATAAAGCTATTAAGTGGAAGGTCTTTGACCGAGATACTTTCTCTCTTGATGATATCAGTAATCTGATTTTTTTTTTTCAATGTGTTGAAAATAAATCGGTTCATTGTTTTACAATCCCAAATAGATAAAAGATAATGACCTTTCTCAGTGCATTTATTATCAACAATTATAAATTTAGAATTTTAGGATTGTCTCCTTTACTTAAAAATAACAAACAAAAAAAAACAATTACAAAGATTACGGAAGTTGAACTTTCTGATAATTTTGCTGTAACACGAAATCCTGTACTGCAAAATTAATTTTCTCATTGATTTTCACGTTATAATGTCAGATATGACGAGTGACTCGTTCAGCTTCCAATAACAGGGATCCTGCCTACAAAGCTAATTTGTGATGACCTTACAGATCACAATTTTGTGGTCTATGTAGTCGATGATTTTAAAATGTGGACAGCCTATACTGTCCCTGTTTATTGTCCTACAGAATACTCGATCTAGGGATGACCCGATGCGGTTTGTTCATGTCTGAGAAAGTTTGCGAGGTTTTTGCTTCTCTTCTCTCAGATAGCGCTACACAACCTAAAAGAATATCCAAGATGACGTTCCAGTCGCCCACTAACACTAAAGAGCGGGACGTTCCTAAGAAAACCTAACACCCGAAGAAATCAGACTATGCTGCCTCTGTCAGATTATAAACAGCGAGTCTAAAGGCACCCTTTTCACTGCTCGCGTTCAGGACTCCCAATCTCGGTCGAAGTGTGCTACAAAAATTGACATGAAGGCTTGCGGAAAGTTTGGGGAGAGAAAGTGGGAAGACATAGTTCAGAAATACATTTGTAAGGGACGACCGTGCAAACTCATAAAAGGAGAAATGGTGACGAATGGAAAAACAGAGGACTCCTTTTATTTAAACGCGTCACACGGTCGAACATACAAATATATATATATCAATTGATGATATACATGATATGTTATGCGACGATAACATAGATGGCCAGTAATGAAAGACCGCAACCGTATAAGATGAATAACAGAGATATTTATTGTAGTGTTAAAGATGTATGTCTGTGTGAGAGTGTGAATGCGACATATAAGAACATAATCAAAGACAAGCCGTCATGCAAAGAAAAGTGTGTATGTGAGTGATACATGTGTGTGAGTGTTTACAGCAGATAGAAAGAGAGTCAATAACACGTGAACAATTATACCAGTTGTTTAGTACACTATAGGAAAAGTTCTGTATGTGAAAGTGAGTTGGCTGAGTGTGGCAGAGCTTATCACTAGTTGTGTTTTGGCTTCGATGCCGGGCCGTGATTCTTGTTATACAGATGTTCATCGCTGGCTGAGAATTTCTTGTCTGTTTAAGAACTCTTGTCTGTTTATTTACCGTGGTGAAGCTGAGTCACCTAACAGAATCGAAGAGAGAGATGTGCCGCGGAGGTTTGGTTTGGTGTACATAGTAATTCGTGTTGACGCTGGTAGTGTAGAGGCTGTTTGGTATTAATCGTGTTGGTCATGACAATGATGCTGGATAGTAGTCGTAGACTCTTGTTGCTGATGTGGCGACGGCGGAGGTCATCGTGGCTGGACGAAGCTGCTGAAGTGGTCGCTGGCTGCTGCTGCTGTCGTGTGGTACACGGAACAGTTCTCAAAGAGAAACTGGACCGAGACCAATTATTGGGTATGAGTTGATCTATATATAGCGTTAAGAGGGCTCCAAATGCCTTTAGAATTTTACTCTATCACGTGACCTTATTAGGGGCCGTGATTGGTCAGTTTGCGTTCTGGCGGGAAAGGTTCGAAGAAGTTGCCGATTCGAATAATGATCAGTCACGTGATGGACAAGGAATGGGTTCTCTACTACGCTCGCATTTATTTATATTTAAATGAGAAGATTGTATGTAATGGCGATAGTAGTTTTGCATCTAATGGCGGGAGGTAGTTTCACTACACATTCATACGACACAACAAACATTTGAATTAAATTCGATAGGGTTTTTCTAAGGATGTGGGCGGTACTTGACAACACAGTCTTTTTGGATTTCTTTGACAAATGGTTCTAATGGGATGCTGTCTAGATTTTTCTGATACCTCCTTTTTATCATTCCAAGGGTACCTACAATAACATGGACGGTTTTCACTTTAAGTCTTTTGTATTTCAATTTCTAGATCCTTATATTTACTGAGCTTGTCAAATTCTTTGACAGATATATTTTTATCAGAAGGAAAACTTATATCTATCAGTTTAAAAATACTTTGTTTTCATTCTTTAATGATTATGTTTGGTCGATTATCCTGGTTTGTTCTGTCAGCGTTGACTGGAAAATCTCAGAGGATGGTGATATTTTCGCTTTTCAGCCTTTGGTTTGGATATTGTTCGTACCAGTTAGCAGGACTGTCGATATAATAGTGCTTACATGTTTTTCAATGTAAATACTGCCCTAACTTATTGTGGCGATTTTTATATTCGTTTAGTGTTAGCACAAGACAGCCCGAAACAAGATGGTCTATTGTTTCATCAAATTTGTTGCAGTATCTGCATTTTGGGTTTGCACCGTTTTAAAGAATATTTGCTAGGTAATTTCTGGCAAACAAACTTTGGTCTTGTGCTGTAACTATGAAACCTTCAGTTGCTGTTTTCAATCCTGAACTCCTCAGCCACTGATAGGTTGTTCTTTGGTCATTATCAGCCTTTTGGCTTCGAAGGACATATTGTCTCCGCAGGGAGTTCTGGCTCAACTGCTCAAGTCGTTTCTGTCTGTTCTTTTTAAAAGTTTGATTATTTTGTTTGCTTAATAGTAGCGATTTCAAGTTCAATGCCCAATCGAGATTAACGTCATGTTCCCTTATTATTATTATTATTATTATTATTATTATTATTATTATTATTATTATTATTAACGGTGGAAGTAACAGCAACAAAAGCACTGATATGAAGGACTACCACATTACCGACAACAACAGCAAAAGCCTCCTAAACAACAACAACAAAAGAACAAAGCAGAAACACCCACAAAACATGCTACCCTGCTTTGGGACCTTCAGATATGTCGTTCAGATGATAGAGAAGACCCTAAATGACAAAAATTGCCTAACAGAAAGATAACAAAAACAGAAAAAGCACTATGGCAATAAAAAGGCACGAAAGTCCAAAAGAAGAGGATATACATTTAAACAATACATCAACACTACCTGCAACAAAAATACCAACACTATCAACACCGCCACGACCATCACATCAAGCAAAAGCCAATTCACACCTATACCAACAACCAAAACAGCACTCGCAACACAAAGAAAAAAGATGAAATCCACTACCGTAGACATAAAAAAAAAAAATGAATTCATTAACGAAAACAAATATTACGTTGACTACATCGCATCAACATATAGCATACTGACACGCATAAAAATCGTCAGAACAACACATTTTAAGAATCAGATGTCCCAATCGAATAAATTTCTATAACAAATTATTAACAAAATATTCTAAGTTTGCCCAAAGAAATACGCACAACTAGCCGGGAGGACGGAACATCTATCCTTCTACATGAATAATGTAAATGGTCCTTCACAAATTCCTCATTCTTATTCAGCATGACCTTACTCAGAATAGGTAGCGTCAATGCACGTGGCCTGAATTCGCTTTGGAGCAAGGCCACCTGCTGAACGACCTTAGGTTACTAGATATAGGGCTTTCCTATAAGTAGGTTATCTCCCTTGGCTAGGCGGCGCTCCATGTAGATAATTAAACTTCCGGAGACTACCCACGCCATTGTTATTGTTTTACGTCTTATCATGGATATAAAGCAGCTTGATGATTCAGCTATCGAAGTACTTACTGTGCCTGAGTTAAAGAAATATTTAAGATTATATGGACAGTATGTTACTGGAAGAAAGGCGGACTTGACTGAAAGGTTGAAAGGAATAAAAATTCTGTCGATGAAGAATGTCAACAAAGTAAATTCATCGGACGATAAGTCTGAAGTATCGGACGATAGTTCAGACAGGAATAAGCAGAAGCTTATATCTCCTCTCGGTGAAGTATTGCCTGATCTAAAGATCTTTGTAAGTTGCCGAATTTCACAGATAATGACATAATTACCTCGTGCTACGGATGAAATCAAAGCAACAGTTAAGGAGTGGCATATTTTACCACGACAAACACGTACACAGCATCGAATACCACGATGTGAGTGAAAGCTGCTCTCACTGTATTGTCCGGTGTCTGGTAATCCCTTCAATACCGACATCAAACCAAAAAAAAGAATCCTGACCACAGAGTGTGGGTAATTATGTCAAAGGTCACTGGCAATGTGCATTCAGCTGATTGCAACTGTTAAAGCAAGTCACTGAGCATGCGTACATGTCATACGGGAGAGTTCCAATCAGGGGTGGATAACAACCTTATAGGAACCCCCTATAGATGTAGTAGCAACCAGTGAGACCAAAATTTCCTAGGAAGGAGCCTTCATGCCCAGCTTTGGCTAAAGGTTGTATACATTTTTAAGTTGGCCGAAATCAGGAAGCAGAATCGCTGTGTTGGTTTAGAAAAGTTTGAATCTCACGATACAGACCATATTCGAAGACTCGGATGGGAAAGTGATGATACAAGATGTGATCAGCAGAGAATTCCATATCTTCAAACTAGTAACCGGTTACGCCCCAACAAGTGTGGAGCAACCTGATTTCTTTAGGCACCTGGAGGTCTTTCTAGAAACGTTCGCTCTTTAGTGCTAGTGGGAGACTGGAACAGTATCTTGAACACACAGTGAGATTGTGTAGGGCTGCTCAGATGTTTACAATAATCTAACCGGTACCGAATGTGCTCGTGTAGACAAGGACAAATTGCACTCGGATTATAAAGATCATATCTTGATAGAGTATTCAACAGAGACAGCTTACGTTATCCACAATTTAAAGTCATCGGGTACACGTACGATCACCCTGGATAAGCTCCATAAGTGAAAACCCAGTTATTGAAAGCTGAACACCCAATTCCTTATGTGCAAGCTTACAAAGACCAGATTACTGAATTAGTTATGCAAACGCTGACAGGAACACTTGACAACAATAAATGGTTGTCCACCCTGAAAAGCACTATTAGAATAGAATCGATAAGGTTTAGTAAAGCAGTAGCAATAGAGAAAATTAGCTTATAAGAGGACCTAGTTAGATACATTGAAAAGAGATCATAACTTATGTGCTTGCGGCAAAATTGCCCTTCGACAATTTCTTCGGGGTGAAGCACGAAAGCTACTTTCTAAAGATTAAGTTGCGTGCTCTAACAAGAAGAAATAAAAGATGTTCGATGGGGCTGTGTGGGCGGCACATCGTATGGTTGTTCGGGGCATGTGGTGGGCCGTTTCGCAGGATGAACTTTAATGCCTATCTTGACAACCTACTGCAGCTCTCAGCAGTAGATATGGAGTTTTATCAAAGGTCGATAACAGCCAGTTAAATACAGGGAATGATAACTAGTTGCGCGAAATACAAGCCACTTGATTAAGATGGCTCGTATTTAGAGTTTACGATTATATGCTAGATTTTTTCGGTGATTTCTTTGTAGATCTATCACAGCTGACATTAGAACGGAAGAATTTCCATTTCTGTGAGCCAAGTAGGTGAGTTGCTGCAAAAAGACTCAAACAAAAAAAAGAATAATTTTCGGCCTATATCTCTGCTAAACTCAGATTTCAAGATTTGGACTAAAGTGTTACCAAAGAGATTGGCGCTTGTCATTTCTAGTCTGGTTGGTGATGCATAAACATAAGCAAAGTCGACCTCCACAGAATTTGAACTTAGAACGTAAATACGGATGAAATATCGCCAAACATTTCGCCTGGCGTGCTAACGATTCTGCCATATCACCACCTTCAATTATTATTGGAAAAAGACCGGAAAGACAGCGAACAAGGGTGCACATGTATAGTTTTTAATTTTATGTTCTAAGGAAGAACTAGAATGAGTTCTACAAGCATATATGCATCCATTTCTCGGCTCAGTCTGAAATAATGGTGATGGAACTGAAGCTAGAATCATATTGATATTGTTTATAACCCAAGCCTACATGATGACACGAATTAAATGCTGTGTGAACTCAGAAAATATTCGTCATTCTTGAAATGATGTAATCTGTTTTCAATAGTCATTCCATGGATGCACATGGCTAAATGAGATGAGCTGGACTGTAAGGCCAATCTGTATTGGTGGTAAACAAACGGTAAAATACGAATCGCTTCTTCGTTACTCAACCCACTTGGCCATCTGCAACTCTCAATCCACAGAAAATTATAGTATACATTGTCATTCGCTGGTTGTTTCTCGTGTTTAGAATTTCAATTTCCTCCTGAGTAGATCCTCCATGTTGATAGGGGTTATTGATCAAAATGACCAATCCTTGCATGAAACAAGTAGGCAAAGAGGAGTTAAGAGAGGGCGTAGTTGTTGTTGCATTTTGCGTTCTTTACATTTTCTTTTCGGATTTCTTTTGACTTAAAAAAAGAAAAAGATCAGTTTCGCTTGTGATAGTGCGCAAGTTGGAACGGTTCCGAACGTTTCTCACGTTTTTTTGCCATTTCCTATTGCACATAAGATGTAAATTAAAATGAAATGAGGAACATTTCACTACATATCCTATGAATACTCAATGGCATAATATTATATTTATATCTTGTCTATCATGGGCTATGACAGTATTGTTATTTTCACAGTTTGCAGTAACAAACTATATAAATAACGATTTCTATTCAATGACAAATGTTCAAGATATTCCTTCCTTATTTGGGCCCCCGATAACTGAAGTAGTCTCAGTGGTATTTAGAAAAAGAGAAAAACCCTGGTGAAACGTATTTTCTCCATGTCTAATCACAACTAGTTTCAAAGAAGAATCAGTTTCAGTAATGTATTTATCGACCCCGAAAGGATGAAAGGCAACGTTGACCTCGGCGGAATTCGAACTTATAACGCAGAGAACTGGAATACATTCTGCAAATATTCTCTCCGACACTGTAACGACTCTGCCAACGCAACGATTGTCTAAATATACAATGAGTGCACTTTATGGCACTCAACATCATTATAAAATTATTTCTATTCCTTCTCACCGTGCTTCACTATCGAGAACATAGATACATGTTTGAATATCTGAAATATATGCATATGACGTTAACCTCTGGCTATACTGTAAAACATATTCAAGGTAGAACATACCGTAAATCCTCGAGTATAATACGCAGGGGATTTTTAGGGAGCTGTACCTCTGAAAAACCTAAACCTTGTGTATAATACGCACCCCTTCTTTAACTTGAGTCAAGGAGGTCTATATAACGTCCTTGGTTTGTAAACATATATACGGTAACATCCTTTATTATTATTGTATATATAACATAATGCAAACGTGTAGCTTTTTTTGTGCACTTTGTTAGCAGAAAATAAAGAAATAATAGTAATAACGTCAGTGAAAAATAAATATTAAGTAAATTGCCTTTCACATATTTATCACTATCAGTTACAAAAGCAAAAGCATTTACTCAAATCCTTCAAATTCAACGTCACTTTCAGCATCAAGTAACTGTTCCATTTGTTCCTCCGTAAACATGTCAACATCAATATAGTGTAAATCTCCGTCATCGTCAGATTCATAGTCAACATCAGAAGATTCACTTTCATCTATTTCATCTTTTCATACAACGTCATCCTGAGTACCATCCAGTGCAGACGATATACAACACTTTTATTTTAATAAATGTTACTTACTGCAAGTTATGGATGATTCTTTTATGACTTCATTGTTTTCAGGCTTAGCTTAAGGTATTTTCGCGCCAGACATCACAAAATGCGTCTGAACAAACATTGCCGGACAGCAAATAGAGACTCGGACATTGCTTAGAAAATATTTTTCATTTTTAACCTCATATATAGTACGCACTAGGGATTGTGACCTTTAAAATTTTGGGGAAAAATGCGGATTATACTCGAGAATTTATGGTAAATAATCTAATTAGAAATGTCGTGAGAACAGCATTAACTCAACGACTAATATATTAATCATGCTGGTAAGTACAGAATAGAAAAACGGGTACATTTCAGTCTTATTAGATCTCCTCAGCGAAACAGAATTTTTTTTTAGATTACACTCATTGTCATAAAACCTCAGGATCGAATCACCACCGAAATCTAAAAACTACAAGCAAAGTAGATGCACCCATCTAGTTGAACAAAATTCAGCTAAATGGCATATGTAGTTGTACAACTGATAAGATTTGGGAAAAAAGCAAAAAAAAAAAGCAAAACAAAAAGAAAAAGACAAAAAGAAAAACCCCTGATGTGACACTCGTTCATTAGCGTTTGATAGGTTAATTCAACTTCACATATATGGTCTAACGCAACAAATTCGAATTGTTCAACAAAATTTAACATTTTATAAAGGTTTGTATAAATAATTTTTTAAAGCAATTTATTGCGAATATATTCAATTTTCAAAATAAATTAGAATTCAATATTAGGAAGTGAATAAAAATATAAGAACGAATATAAAATCTCTTTTAGTTTATTCTAAATGTGATTCGCATGTTTAGGATTTGTGTTTTAATCCAATATAATGAATTAATAAAAACTTAGAGTTAATTTTACGTAACAAACTTGGGCTCAGTAAACAATAACGTTGTTGAAGCATTTTGCGAGAGAACTAATATACACAGTCACTGGTGACACATAGGTGATATATACGTGGTGGGGGAGGTACTAGAAAGTTCTTAGTTTTGGGTAAATGAAAATACAGGAGGATCAGTTAATTATGATTTTATTCAACATATTCTCTCAGATTCACACACTTATTGTAGCGGTCGTTCAGTTTTCTAAGCCCTGTAAAAGAATTCGGAAGGTTAGGCCTCCAACCAGGAATTTCACAGTAGCCCCCGTACACACACACACATACACGCACATACGCAAGCACTCTCACACACAGAGTTTGTAAATAAGCTGATGTTTTAGATCTTAAGTGAAAGAGGATGGTGAAAGCTAAAGAGAAATCGACGAACAAGTGTCTCGAAATTTGTTTAGAAGAAAGGTGTAAGGTATTGGTGACAGAGTACCAACATATAAAGTTTGACGATTTTTTTTTTTTTTTTTTTTTTTTTGCAGGTTGGTAGTGGTAGTAATATACGAGAAAATTCATGAACATTTTTGTCAGATGCTGTTGATATAACACAAGAATGAAGAAAGACTGTCATAACTGACTTACATCCAATATTTCTAATCATAGCAGAGACATTCTCTTTACGAAGAATTTTCTAGTGTTGAATCTGTTGTGGAAGTACTATTGAAAATCTTTATATTGAATAATTCTTTAAAAATTTTCAAAAATTCATTCCGGAAACGAGCATTTAACATACCATAAACAACAGGATTTAAAGAACTGTTTAGGATCCACAATCTTATGCCGATTTGTCGGAGTCTCTCAACTGGTAGCGATAATTTAATGTTTTCCAAAAGAGGATATGTTACGCCTAAAAGCAAAGAAGGGATAAAGCTTATC
This sequence comes from Octopus bimaculoides, assembly GCF_046866305.1. Taxonomy (NCBI): domain Eukaryota; kingdom Metazoa; phylum Mollusca; class Cephalopoda; order Octopoda; family Octopodidae; genus Octopus; species Octopus bimaculoides. The sequence continues at coordinate 41,885,123 of NC_142933.1, read as the reverse complement.
ACAAATAATACAGTGATACTTGCTATAATGTAATTAATACGACGACTTCTTCTCTTCTTTCCAGAAAATGTCCTCCGAAAATCTTCCTGATCGTTTTTCCGTAGTGAGATGCTCTTTTCCCTGAAGCGTTGTTTAGCCTTACGTCTAACTAAAACATACAGAACAGACATCACGACTAATATGATAATGTTAAAAATTAGTAATCCAATAAAGTAGTGTTGCAGTTTTGAATATGGTACAATGAACGTACAAATGGACAGTCCATTGTAGTCAATCCGGTCGAAATACAAAATTGGTGGTACAGATATCAAAATAGCAATGATATTGATGGTGATAGCTGACATTTTGGCGTGACGTATTTCAAGTTGATATTTGTTGAACCGGCAAACTTTGTTGTATCGCTCCAGAGAAATGATCAAAAGAGTTAGTTCAGACGAAGTACAAGTAAAAAATACCATAAATTTATCCATCTTACAAAGTATATTGCTTGGATAGTCAAGGGTGTGTAATATAGATGTTAATTCGAGAGGGATACCAAATAAACAACTCAAACTATCATAGATAGCCAGGAAAAATATAAAAATATTCAGAGGTGATTTCCTAAAGCGAAATCCATAAATATACAGAACAATCACGTTTCCGAAAACTCCTATAGGCATCATTATTATCAAGAATATCAAAGCAGGTCGTGTTGTATGTAAGGGATTTATCATGCTATCATTTTGTGTCACGTTTTCTGTAAATGCCATTATTTACAAAAAGGGAAAAGAAAAAAAATTTTTTTTTCAAGAATATTGAAATATATCAGTTATAAGAGAGAAACTAAATGCGAGCTTCTACAGAAACGTCTGTAACGGAGGCTGTAAGAAGTGTTTTTCAAACTAACGACCAAACAACTTTGCTTTAACAAAAGTTTCAGTAGGGATGGAAAATTAAATTATGAACAAACGCACATCCTGAAAAGATAAAACATATGTCAAAAGAAACGTTCAGATGAAATTGTATTCTTGTAAACAATGACACATGAAAGCTAGATTTGTCATCTAATTTCCTGTTGCAGGAAATAAAACAAGCAGTGTTGATTACGAAGCAGTTACAGAATTAAATTTCGACAAAAACACAGGAGTGTTAAGACGTCAGTGTTTGTTTACATCAATTTTATGCACCATATCTTAGATCATAGAAAATTAAAATCCGGTGTTTTACTGACCACGGTTCGAAGAACAATCTGATATTGGTGGGGAGAATGATTGTTATATTTGAATTATTTTAAAATATATCAACAGAAGGTTTACAATTGAACGATAATTATACATCAAAAGTCTAATATATAATGAAGTTTAATGAAGAACAAAGGTGAGGATATTTCTTAAGTTGTATTTTGTTTCTTTGTTACTTATAAAAAAAAAAGAACAAATAAAATGGTATAAATTTACTTTTGATGATTAAATAAAAGAAACCTTTCTTATTTTCCTTGTCAGACAAGGCGGCGAATTGGCAGAATTGTTAGCATAGCAGACAAAATGCATAGCTGCATTTCTTCAAGCTCATTTTTTTCTGAATTCGTCTTTCTTTTTCATCATTTCGGCGTCGATAAAATAAGTGCCACTTGAGCACTGGGGTCTAGTAATCAACAAGTCCTCTATCCCCAAAATACAGGTCTTGAGCCTAAAGTAGAAATATCATTTTCTTGTAAGTGGTGTAATATTAGATGTCTTGTTTTGAATCCATATTCTATTGTCGCCAACTTTGCTTTTCATGCTTCTGGTATCGATAAAATATTTATTAGTTACTAGATCATCACACTCCCAAATTCGTAAACCTTGAATCGATGTTAGTAATTAATATTAGGTTATCTTCAATAATCTCTTGTTCCTGTTCATCTTGACAAGTCTGAGGTTACAATGCTGTTTGTGTAATGGCTACTTTTGTAGACAAGTCAGGAAAATCTGACGGAAGCGACTGTTTAATAATCCATAGACAATGGGGTTTAATGCACCGTTAAAGTACCACATTCGATAGCCCAGCTGTCTCAAAGATTCCATAACTTCTGTAAGTTTTACATCACTTCGTGGATAAGCAACTGTGAAAATTAGGCTAGGGATAAAACTAAATGCAAATAAGAACGTAATGCATATAAGAATTTTGTTTGTTTGTCTAATCTTTGTATAGGCTGTTAAGTTTTGTTGTTGCTCATTCATGTTATTCAAATTTAGACTTGCTATATAGTTCGCATGTTTCCAAGCTGCCTTCCAAATGCGGTAATATAATAGAAGCATTATTATCAAAATGATTAAGTCGATTATGAGGTATATTAAGAAATAAGTTTGAAAAAATTTCTCATAAGCAGGTTTGAACATACAAACCTCAACAACTAAATTTGGCGAAATAGGAATTGCTATTTTATCGAAGAATATTGCACCGAATAACGCAATTACAATGGAAAGGAAACAAATTATCACAACCGTTATTTTAGCTTGTCGAATCGAAAGTTGTTGCTTATCATGACGGCAAACTATATTATATCTCTCCACTGCTATCACAAACAAGGTTATAGCCGAAGTAATGCTACTGTAAAATATTAAAAAATTTTCTAGTTTACAAAGAATTCTGTTGGGATACATCACAGGATAACACGAGCCGACTATTTCTAGGGGTATTCCGAAAAAGCAGCCAATCATGTCAAAAGCAGCCAAAGAAATTAGAAAAATATGAACAGGTAGTTTCAGAAAACGAAAGCCATAAATGTACAAAGCTATAGCATTGCCGAATACACCAATAAGCATCAAAATAGAGACAAGAATAATTGATGGTAGCATAACAAGAAATATGTTAAAATTAATATCTTCGATTGTGGTGGTATTACTATAATTCATTTAAAAAATTTTTTTTTTTTACGTTTTCTTTCTTTCACAAATTTCCAACCGGAATATATTTACCTTCCACATACATTTGATAATATCCTTTAGGAGATTTTTTTTTTGCAAGTGATAGTTGAATGTCTTACAATTGCATTTGGTTATGTAACTTTTGTCTAAAAAGAGTCCATCAATGATTCAAATACGAACGTTAAAAGTCAATGTAAAGTTTTATGCATTTTACACAGTAATGTCATCAGTCGATTTTTATCTAAATAGAAGGAAAACGTCCTTACATTGTTAAGGACAACAGATATCTGAATTGTAAATGTAATAATAATAAACAGAATAACAAGGGGTCCCGGATACGAAAGATAAGCGAAAAAACGGAAGGAAATGAGAAATGTATAAGTGTGTATAATTATGTCACGGGAATCGTGATGCTAGTCTTGAATAAAGCTAAACCAAGAAACCTGAAGTGATTTACGATCTGTAGTCCTCGGTTAAGCAAATACCGGGCCATGATTACTTACATTGTGTGTCTATAGAGAATATAAATAAATTCGCCATTGTTCTCTCTATTCTTTAATTAGGCCTTGGGGAAGAGACTGTAAGCAAGACTATAGCAAACCCTCCGAGACCTGTTTGAGTGGTACCCTTAACTTCATATATAGTACGCACTAGGGATTTTGACCTTTAAATTTTGGGGAAAAAATGCGGATTATACTCGAGGATTTATGGTAAATAATCTAATTAGAAATGTCGTGAGAACAGCATTAACTCAACGACTAATATATTAATCATGCTGGTAAGTACAGAATAGAAAAACGGGTACATTTCAGTCTTATTAGATCGCCTCAGCGAAACAGAATTTTTTTTTAGATTACACTCATTGTCATAAAACCTCAGGATCGAATCACCACCGAAATCTAAAAACTACAAGCAAAGTAGATGCACCCATCTAGTTGAACAAAATTCAGCTAAATGGCATATGTAGTTGAACAACTGATAAGATTTGGGAAAAAAAGCAAAAAAAAAAAGCAAAACAAAAAGAAAAACCCCTGATGTGACACTCGTTCATTAGCTTTTGATAGGTTAATTCAACTTCACATATATGGTCTAACGCAACAAATTCGAATTGTTCAACAAAATTTAACATTTTATAAAGGTTTGCATAAATAATTTTTTAAAGCAATTTATTGCGAATATATTCAATTTTCAAAATAAATTAGAATTCAATATTAGGAAGTGAATAAAAATATAAGAACGAATATAAAATCTCTTTTAGTTTATTCTAAATGTGATTCGCATGTTTAGGATTTGTGTTTTAATCCAATATAATGAATTAATGAAAATTTAGAGTTAATTTTACGTAACAAATTTGGCTCAGTAAACAATAACGTTGTTGAAGCATTTTGCGAGAGAACTAATATACACAGTCACTGGTGACACATAGGTGATATATACGGGGGGGGGGGAGGTACTAGAAAGTTCTTAGTTTTGGGTAAATGAAAATACAGGAGGATCAGTTAATTATGATTTTATTCAACATATTCTCTCAGATTCACACACTTATTGTGGCGGTCGTTCAGTTTTCTAAGCCCTGTAAAAGAATTCGGAAGGTTAGGCCTCCAACCAGGAATTTCACAGTAGCCCCCGTACACACACACACACACACACACATACATGCACATACGCACACACACAAGCACTCTCACACACAGAGTTTGTAAATAAGCTGATGTTTTAGATCTTAAGTGAAAGAGGATGGTGAAAGCTAAAGAGAAATCGACGAAACAAGTGTCTCGAAATTTGTTTAGAAGAAAGGTGTAAGGTATTGGTGACAGAGTACCAACATATAAAGTTTGACGTTTTTTTTTTTGTTTTATTTTTGCAGGTTGGTAGTGGTAGTAATATACGAGAAAATTCATGAACATTTTAGTCAGATGCTGTTGATATAACACAAGAAAGAAGAAAGACTGTTTTAGTAGAAAGTGGGTTATACATCTTTAGATTGTATACCTGACTTTCTACTATAAAATAAGAATACAACGGAACGCTGAACTCCAGACTAAACAACATTTATTTAGGTGATAAAACATACATATCTTTAGTTATACATCTTTAGAGGTGAGAATAACGAGCTGTCGAGTATAAGACCGAAAGATGTAGAGACAGCTTTAAACACACGTCCATGCTCAATCGCTGGCCAGCGAGAAAGAGGATGAATTGAGCGGGAAACGCTTGCTTGTTTAATTCTACGCATACGCAGGCGTTACTACAGAGCTCCCTCGCCAGAGCGGAAACGCACGATAAATAAAATCTGTTAGAACGCCTGAGGCAGGATGGCCACTGAAAAACCACCCACAAGATGTGGTACAAACACACACAAAGAAAATTCAAAGAAATGAAATGTACACTTGTGAAATACATGCATGCAACGTATAAATGAAATGACAATGACAAAACAACCGTGATGACAACTGTCCAGGAAACTGGAATCACGCGATGTAAAAGTCTGAGAGTTTGTTTTCCCTGAAAGGAAAGAAAATGTATGAGTGCACAAGTGTGTATGTGAGAAAAAAACACAGAACAAGTGAAAGTGTCTGTAGTATAGACTGCGAAAAATCCCAAAACATTGATGAAGACGTCGGCGCAGGAACTGCTATAGCTGTGTTCTGTATGTGTGGTGGTAATGATATTGACAGTGGTAATGATTCAGTTGAAACTTGGCGACGTCGGGGGGAATGCTTGTAGTTGGTAGTAGTAATTGTTGTCGTCACGGTGGTAATCTTGGTTGGCGCACGACGCTGGTGGCGAAAAGACTGTTTGGTGATGAGTGTTTGAAGAGGTACGCTTTTACAGAACGATCGACAGACACAATTTCTGTACGACCATTAGCGAAAACCTCGAAGAAAAATTTTCTTAACCCAAGATGAAAGAACGACCGTGCGAAATGAATAACAAGAGTTATTGTGTGACATAAAAGATGTATGTGTAATGTGAGAGTGTGAAATGCGACATTCAAAAACATAAAAAGCAGGCCGTAAATCCTGTCTGTTTTTCGTGAGTGGAAAAAAATCCACTCTAACAGAGACGAGAATAAAAACCGCGCTTGTTGAGTCGTGTTGACTGTTTGGAGATGTTGGTAATGTGTAGTTCAGTCTCCATGGCCGTATTTGTCCTTTAGTCGAGGTTCACCAGTTATAAGTTGGTAATCCGTAGTTCATGCTGCGTTTTTTCTTCGTCGGGGTCACCACTTTAGTAGAAAGTGGGTTATACATCTTTAGATTGTATACCTGACTTTCTACTATAAAATAAGAATACAACGGAACGCTGAACACCAGACTAAACAACTCAAACAACATTTATTTAGGTGATAAAACATACATATCTTTAGTTATACATCTTTAGAGGTGAGAATAACGAGCTGTCGAGTAAGAGGATGAATTGAGCGGGAAACGCTTGCTTGTTTAATTCTACGCATGCGCAGGCGTTACTACACTGTCATAACTGACTTACATCCAATATTTCTAATCATAGCAGAGACATTCTCCTTACGAAGAATCTTCTAGTGTTGAATCTGTTGTGGAAGTACTATTGAAAATCTTTATATTGAATAATTCTTTAAAAATTTTCAAAAATTCATTCCGGAAACGAGCATTTAACATACCATAAACAACAGGATTTAAAGAACTGTTTAGGATCCACAATCTTATGCCGATTTGTCGGAGTCTCTCAACTGGTAGCGATAATTTAATGTTTTCCAAAAGAGGATATGTTACGCCTAAAAGCAAAGAAGGGATAAAGCTTATCACAAATAATACAGTGATACTTGCTATAATGTAATTAATACGACGACTTCTTCTCTTCTTTCCAGAAAATGTCCTCCGAAAATCTTCCTGATCGTTTTTCCGTAGTGAGATGCTCTTTTCCCTGAAGCGTTGTTTAGCCTTACGTCTAACTAAAACATACAGAACAGACATCACGACTAATATGATAATGTTAAAAATTAGTAATCCAATAAAGTAGTGTTGCAGTTTTGAATATGGTACAATGAACGTACAAATGGACAGTCCATTGTAGTCAATCCGGTCGAAATACAAAATTGGTGGTACAGATATCAAAATAGCAATGATATTGATGGTGATAGCTGACATTTTGGCGTGACGTATTTCAAGTTGATATTTGTTGAACCGGCAAACTTTGTTGTATCGCTCCAGAGAAATGATCAAAAGAGTTAGTTCAGACGAAGTACAAGTAAAAAATACCATAAATTTATCCATCTTACAAAGTATATTGCTTGGATAGTCAAGGGTGTGTAATATAGATGTTAATTCGAGAGGGATACCAAATAAACAACTCAAACTATCATAGATAGCCAGGAAAAATATAAAAATATTCAGAGGTGATTTCCTAAAGCGAAATCCATAAATATACAGAACAATCACGTTTCCGAAAACTCCTATAGGCATCATTATTATCAAGAATATCAAAGCAGGTCGTGTTGTATGTAAGGGATTTATCATGCTATCATTTTGTGTCACGTTTTCTGTAAATGCCATTATTTACAAAAAGGGAAAAGAAAAAAAAATTTTTTTTCAAGAATATTGAAATATATCAGTTATAAGAGAGAAACTAAATGCGAGCTTCTACAGAAACGTCTGTAACGGAGGCTGTAAGAAGTGTTTTTCAAACTAACGACCAAACAACTTTGCTTTAACAAACGTTTCAGTAGGGATGGAAAATTAAATTATGAACAAACGCACATCCTGAAAAGATAAAACATATGTCAAAAGAAACGTTCAGATGAAATTGTATTCTTGTAAACAATGACACATGAAAGCTAGATTTGTCATCTATTTTCCTGTTGCAGGAAATAAAACAAGCAGTGTTGATTACGAAGCAGTTACAGAATTAAATTTCGACAAAAACACAGGAGTGTTAAGACGTCAGTGTTTGTTTACATCAATTTTATGCACCATATCTTAGATCATAGAAAATTAAAATCCGGTGTTTTACTGACCACGGTTCGAAGAACAATCTGATATTGGTGGGGAGAATGATTGTTATATTTGAATTATTTTAAAATATATCAACAGAAGGTTTACAATTGAACGATAATTATACATCAAAAGTCTAATATATAATGAAGTTTAATGAAGAACAAAGGTGAGGATATTTCTTAAGTTGTATTTTGTTTCTTAATTGCTTATAAAAAAAAAGAACAAATAAAATGGTATAAATTTACTTTTGATGATTAAATAAAAGAAAGCTTTATTATTTTCCTTGTCAGACAAGGCGGCGAATTGGCAGAATTGTTAGCATAGCAGACAAAATGCATAGCTGCATTTCTTCAAGCTCATTTTTTTCTGAATTCGTCTTTCTTTTTCATCATTTCGGCGTCGATAAAATAAGTGCCACTTGAGCACTGGGGTCTAGTAATCAACAAGTCCTCTATCCCCAAAATACAGGTCTTGAGCCTAAAGTAGAAATATCATTTTCTTGTAAGTGGTGTAATATTAGATGTCTTGTTTTGAATCCATATTCTATTGTCGCCAACTTCAGCTTTTCATACTTCTGGTATCGATAAAATATTTATTAGTTACTAGATCATCACACTCCCAAATTCGTAAACCTTGAATCGATGTTAGTAATTAATATTAGGTTATCTTCAATAATCTCTTGTTCCTGTTCATCTTGACAAGTCTGAGGTTACAATGCTGTTTGTGTAATGGCTACTTTTGTAGACAAGTCAGGAAAATCTGACGGAAGCGACTGTTTAATAATCCATAGACAATGGGGTTTAATGCACCGTTAAAGTACCACATTCGATAGCCCAGCTGTCTCAAAGATTCCATGACTTCTGTAAGTTTTACATCACTTCGTGGATAAGCAACTGTGAAAATTAGGCTAGGGATAAAACTAAATGCAAATAAGAACGTAATGCATATAAGAATTTTGTTTGTTTGTCTAATCTTTGTATAGGCTGTTAAGTTTTGTTGTTGCTCATTCATGTTATTCAAATTTAGACTTGCTATATAGTTCGCATGTTTCCGAGCTGCCTTCCAAATGCGGTAATATAATAGAAGCATTATTATCAAAATGATTAAGTCGATTATGAGGTATATTAAGAAATAAGTTTGAAAAAATTTCTCATAAGCAGGTTTGAACATACAAACCTCAACAACTAAATTTGGCGAAATAGGAATTGCTATTTTATCGAAGAATATTGCACCGAATAACGCAATTACAATGGAAAGGAAACAAATTATCACAACCGTTATTTTAGCTTGTCGAATCGAAAGTTGTTGCTTATCATGACGGCAAACTATATTATATCTCTCCACTGCTATCACAAACAAGGTTATAGCCGAAGTAATGCTACTGTAAAATATTAAAAATTTTTCTAGTTTACAAAGAATTCTGTTGGGATACATCACAGGATAACACGAGCCGACTATTTCTAGGGGTATTCCGAAAAAGCAGCCAATCATGTCAAAAGCAGCCAAAGAAATTAGAAAAATATGAACAGGTAGTTTCAGAAAACGAAAGCCATAAATGTACAAAGCTATAGCATTGCCGAATACACCAATAGGCATCAAAATAGAGACAAGAATAATTGATGGTATCATAACAAGAAATATGTTAAAATTAATATCTTCGATTGTGGTGGTATTACTATAATTCATTTTAAAAAATTTTTTTTTTTTCGTTTTCTTTCTTTCACAAATTTCCAACTGGAATATATTTACCTTCCACATACATTTGATAATATCCTTTAGGAGATATTTTTTTTGCAAGTGATAGTTGAATGTCTTACAATTGCATTTGGTTATGTAACTTTTGTCTAAAAAGAGTCCATCAATGATTCAAATACGAACGTTAAAAGTCAATGTAAAGTTTTATGCATTTTACACAGTAATGTCATCAGTCGATTTTTATCTAAATAGAAGGAAAACGTCCTTACATTGTTAAGGACAACAGATATCTGAATTGTAAATGTAATAATAATAAACAGAATAACAAGGGGTCCTGGATACGAAAGATAAGCGAAAAAACGGAAGGAAATGAGAAATGTATAAGTGTGTATAATTATGTCACGGGAATCGTGATGCTAGTCTTGAATAAAGCTAAACCAAGAAACCTGAAGTGATTTACGATCTGTAGTCCTCGGTTAAGCAAATACCGGGCCGTGATTACTTAAATTGTGTGTCTATAGAGAATATAAATAAATTCGCCATTGTTCTCTCTATTCTTTAATTAGGCCTTGGGGAAGAGACTGTAAGCAAGACTATAGCAAACCCTCCGAGACCTGTTTGAGTGGTACCCTTAACTTTCCGCTGAAACACTTACTAGTCATCGACACCAGAAGAGTCATGTAGGGGACAAGAATAATAGAGGACTGATGTTCTTAGGAGGAAGAGCTGGGAGTAGTGGTCAATGTTTTGTTTGGACAATTCGACGCAATATGGGTAATGGAAAGAAGAAAGATGGGCGAGTTGGCATTGACTGTATGGTGGTAGAATCATACATGTCATGGTAGTAGTGGTAGAAAAAATCAGAGAAAAGAGGCAGCTTGTTTTAGGTGTGGGAAAAGTACTTCATTGTAGGCCAAACTTCAATTTTATATGGAGTTGGCTGTTGAGTGGAGTTGAAACATTTTCTGTCTCAGAAAAGAAAAGCCAATTTTGAAATGAATCTTTGCTATGTGAAATACGTGCGATCGCCCAGTGAAGTCCTCAGTGTGAGGTGTGGATTTTACAGCGATGTCGAGGGCTTTATGCTTATGTTTAACAGAACAGGGGTGCGATATTGTTTTCTCGATGTTTATATTATGTGTGGAAACAGATTGGGCAAGACTTCCGCCCGTCCACCCACCAAACCACCCTTTCTTAAGAATTCTTTTTTTCGACACAAACCCCACTTTTCGGCCATGGGGAATACGAATCTGCAAAAAAAAAATTGGCAAAAATCGACATTTCTAAATTACCACCCACACTCTCATTTCCTTCATTTTTCACTTTTTCCAGAATTTTGTTTTTTCAAAATATGCGGAAAAATATGGAGATTATGATTCTGAAAAAATTTCCAAAAATTTCTGTAAAATTTTTCTAAGATTTTTTTTCCCCCCTAAATATACGGAAAAATACGGACATTATAATTCGGACAAAAATTTCAAAACATTTCTGTACTTACGGTTACGGTTAGGCATAGGGTTTTAGGTTTAGGTTTAGGGTTAGGGTTTTAGGGTTAGTGTTGGGGAAAAAAGTCAAAACTGAAGAAGCTAGGAGGAGGGGGGAAATTTTACAATGCCGATTTTTGGCAAAAAAAAGAAATTAAAAAATAAACAACTTTGGGAGAAAATGGGGTGGGGGTGGGGGACGGGCGGAAGTCTTTCCACAGATTGATATGATCTCGTTAGAGGACGATTTCAATGTATCTATGCAAGGAGACAAATTTGGTAACGGGGTCTAGGTATGTGTGTGTATATGACGCTTGAGTGCGTTTGAACAGGGAGGACGAAGGAAGGTATCGTCTGCGTAGGAGAATGCGCCATTGGAGTGACGGTTGCAAATCGTTGAAGTCTAGGAGGAAGAGTGTGAGGGACAAAAACGAACCTTGAAACACACTAGAGTTCATAGAGTATGATTAAGAGAGATCTCCATGGCAACATATCGCAATAATTCGACCTGGCATAAAATCACCTCATCAAGAGATGAAAATCGGATTAAGGATCTTTTTTAAAACGGAGGCCACATTTTTCATTAATGTTTTACGTAGTGTTTTTGGTACCGAAAGACTTTCAAACTTCGTATACTTATCTATTTTGTGTTATAGAACAGAAAAATATTTTTGTATTCGAATTTATTTCATGTAAAAAATTGTCTTATTTCGATAATTTCAACCAATCACTGACAAGTATTCAGTTGTTTACATTTACTCCTTTGGCTCATTAAGCGATGTAAAGCGTATTTAATCTCCATACCTTCGTTTTATTTGCTTTTTTCATTTTAAATTTGCTTTAACCCTAACCCTAACCCTAGGGTTAGGGTTAATTGTTTCAGAATCGTTTGTTTATGTAGTCGGCACTTAATGTATATCGGCTGAATAGACGTCAGTGATTGGTTGAAATTACAGAAATACGACAACTTTAACATGGAATAATTTATGGATTTCTTTTTTTTTAAAGAAGACTAAGAGAAAAAGATGTTTTATATGACACATTCTACCAGTGTTCCAAGTTTCAAAGTGTTTCGTTAATGAAAAATGTGGCCCCCGTTTTAAAAAAGATCCCGGATTAATGCCAGTCAAGAAGAACTGACCGGTAGTTTACTTTTAGGTTTCTTCTATTTCTTGCGCTTACGAAAATGGAGAGGGAATTGAAGTGCAGTGAGGTCCCAATACCCGCCTCTTCCCCAGGCATTTTGATATTCGAGGGCCCCTGCTACGAAGGAAATGCAGCACTCAAAGGAAGCCTCCCTCACCACTCAGTAATCAGGCATGAAGAGACTCTCTTCCAATATACAAAGGTATCTTAACTTCTTAAAAATGTAATGGATTCTCTTTTATGATAAATAACCATAGATTTTGCCACTTTAGAGACACCAATTAATTCAATTAAAAAACAGTTTGTACCCAGTCCCAAAGTAGTAAGCTACGTGGATCTTGTTCAAAACGGGGGCACCAGTTTTCATTTATGTTTTATGTAGTGTTTTTTGGTACCGAAAGACTTTCAAACTTCGTATACTTATCTATTTTGTGTTATAGAACAGAAAAAAATTTTGTATTCGGATTTATTTCATGTAAAAAATTGTCTTATTTCGATAATTTCAACCAATCACTGACAAGTATTCAGCTGTTTATACTTACTCCTTTGCAGTTTAAGCGGTGTAAAGCGTATTTAATCTCCATTACTTCTGACATTTTGCAGAGGCAACACACGTGTGTTCGTTTTCCCTAACCCTAATTGACTTGCTCCTTCCCTCAAAAACCATGCCTTGTGCCTATAATAGAAAGGTTTATTAGCTACTGCCAATATGCTTCAGCCATTTTTTGACAAGGAAATAATAATTTTATCACCGCCAGAATCGTTTGACAATCGTTTGTTTACGTAGTCAGCACTTAACTTTTACGGCTGAATGGACGTCAGTCATTGGTTGAAATTACAGAAATACGACAACTTTAGCATGAAATAACTTGCGATGTACGTTTTTTTGTTAAGAAGACTAAGAGAAAAAGATGTTTTATATGATACATTCTACCAGTGTCCCAAGTTTCAAAGTGTTTCGTTAAGAAAATACTGGTGCCCCCGTTTTGAACAAGATCCAGCTACGTTTGGGACAATGTCAGAGAAAAGGGAAAGAACAGAAAATTCCTGAAAATGTATGTATGTATGTATGTATGTATCTGTGAGTGTATGTGTGTTGGTGTGTGTGTGTGTGTGTGTGTGTAAGTATGAATGTATATAAAGATAAAAAGATTGGTAGAAAATGTTATCGTCTCTAGGCCAAACTAAACCAAATTCCTTCCAACGCATGACTGAGCTTGACCTTGGCTTGACCAATAGCATTTACCGAGGCACACACACACACACACACACGCACGCACGCTCACACATACATGCACGCACGCGCATGCACATTTCTACTTTTAAACTTATTTCAGTGAGGCATTGAAAAGTGGTCTTATTTTATGAAGCAAGTATGTTCCAAAATTTAAATTTTGAATTTAGTTTTAACCATAAAATTACATCTCTCAATAGTTAAGGCATTCTTTTTCGGCTTTAGAATTATTGCATATATATTCAAATGTTTCATTAAATCGAAACTTTTTTCTTTCTTATTTTTTCCTATACTTTTCGTCATTCTGTCAAACACTTGGATTTACTATATGGAAGTGAGGCAAAATTGGTAACTGATTCAAAATGAATAGTTTCTGATTTCGTGTTATCTTCTTCCATTTTGTACCATTTCTCTATCTTTGGGAGTAAAATTTGGTCAGTATAGTTTACATAATTATTGCTGAAGTGAGTTTGAAACATCGGAGATCTGTTCAGTTTGGCGCACAGATTTTTTTGATTAATTTTTTTTTTAACTAAACAGTTTGAAACTTCGTGTACTGGTGGAATTTCTCACGCAGAATACAGTTTACTTTGAACATTTTTGACAAAATTTTGTATTTTAGAAGTTATTTCGTGTTAAAGTTGTCGTATTTGGGTAATTTCAACCAATCAACGACGTGTATTCAGTTGAAGAAAGCTACTGCTGTTTGCAATAATAATCGAAGAGGAACAACGTCCTGGTCATCTCTACTAAATGTCACCACTCTGTTCTATTCGTATGTCGAGCGAAGACGATGTTACCTTTATCCTTTCTTCCTTTCTAGTCAGCACCGTGCATTCCTCACTCTTTCCCTCCCTACTGGCAGACAGCCAATAAATTTAGAGTGTGGCTTATAGAAAAGTCCGCCTAATATATGTGTACTTTTTTTATAAGTTTCAGGAGGAAAATAATTTGTGTATGGAGATCAACTGATTCCACTGATTTTTTTTCAGAGGAAAGCTCGTTTAGTGTACATGAAAAACTACGGCTACAGTACATTGGTGTCTGGAAGAAAACAAAGCTTATTTCTTTTGTTTTACCTTCATGTTTTGATAATGTTATTTTTAATCTAATAAAAACTTTTATATAGACGAAATGTGTTTGTTGTTGATTATAGTAAGATAAAACCATAACAATACATCTCACAGTTGTAAAATAATGCATTTTGAAACTACATACACGTCAACAACAAAAAGCTAGCTGCGGACCCGTAGCTCTATATGTCTTTTAAACACCGGTGCGCTTTATGTGTGGATAAAACATTGATGCCAGGCAAACGAATAAATGTAGGTAAATAATATTTCTTCTTTCTTGGTGTTGATTCTTCGATGTTTACTGGTTACTCCGACGCGAGAACCAAAAAAAAAAAAAAAAGCATGTAATATGCAACACATGCCGTAAATAAAAAAATAAAATAGAACAGTGGTGACATTTAGTAGAGATGACTCGGAAGTTGTTCCTCTTCAATGACTATTGCAAACAGCAACAGCTTTCTTCAACTGAATACACGTCGTTGATTGGTTGAAATTACCCAAATACGACAACTTTAACACGAAATAACTTCTAAAATATGTTCAAAGTAAACTATATTCTGCGCGAGAAATTCCACCAGTACACGAAGTTTCAAACTGTTTAGTTAAAAAAATTTTTTAATTCTGTGAGCCAAATTGAACAGATCCAAATATCGGTGACATTTACTATTTTGAAGAAATTTTTTCTCTAATTTAACCCGATTGTGATTGCTGTAGCTAATGAAATATCTGGATAATTTTTAATGAAGGAGCTATAGTGAATATTTTAGGCTGAGTTTTTAGATTTAGTTGAGTTTCGTTAATTCATATTATGTACTGTTTTTCCATGATCCTATATCATTTAAATTTTGTTTCAATCCTGATCTTTCTGATATCTAAGGATGGATGTTTATGTGTGTGAGTTCTTTTTCAAATGTAACTCTAGAGAATTAAAGAAGCAAATTTATCTAATCTTGTTTACCCACTTTGCCCCGCCTGAATTTGTCTTCTGTATGCTGAAAGAAAATAGTGATAATTTTCTGAAATAGTGTTCTAAATATGTTGTAGCTTTTACTGCATTTATAGAAGGGCTTTACATCGCTGATATAGTTTGGCAAAGTAGTGAACATTTGTAAAAAGTACATTTGTGCCCAACCTCATTGTGTCTCACCTACTTCTACTGGAAACAGGAAAGGCAGACTTTCGGAAATAGCTGCTTGAATTTCCCCGTTTTTGTCAGTATTTTCTCACTTTTTTTCATGCATTGCAAAACAATGAAGGGAAGCAGTTTTAAGAGAAGAATTTTTTAAATCTATGACTTTCAAATGCTGGTGTCTCCCCACCCCTCTCTCTCTCTCACCACACACAGACACACACACGCACGCACACACACAGACACACACACACACACAAACACACACACTCACACACATATTCATCATGCCTTTGGAACAGCAACAACCACAAAAGTGATTTGTTTTTCGTAAAGTTCTGTTGTTTTATCTTATTCTACATTCTGAAACATTTGTAACTCGCATTAAAAGAAAGAAAAAATCTTCCCCCCCCCCCTCTTTCATTGTATTCTTCACAATGAGAGAAAAGTTAAACACCGCAAGTGGATGTGTGAAAAACGAAATTTGAATTTTGAAAAAGTGTATGTATAAAGCGACATTTTCAGTCATTTATTTAAACTTTATCTGCTAACTCATCAATTATCCAGTTATTTGAAATAGATGGCTTTTGGGATCTTTTTTAAAACGGGGGCCACATTTTTCAAAGTGGTTTGCTTTATAGTACACATCAATATCTCTATATCTAGTTTTACTTGGGTTCTGCTTTCTCCAAAAATTTTGTCTCACCACCCCAGAATCCTTAATACTGGATCTGCACCTGTAATTGTTTTAGGTTTGAACGAAGAAAGGATATGTTTGTTGAAGACAGATGTAATGTTTATTCACGTAGACGTTTAATAAATAGAATGAGCTATGAAATAAACTTAACAATTTAGGACATGAGTTCTTATACTCATCAATGAAAAGTCAAAAAGCAGTGATGTCGAAGTTTGTGAAACTGAAGAAACCAAGAAAAAGAATTGCAATGAAAACAGATCTGGCAATGGAGATGAGAATCGAAAACAGAGGAGAAGCAGGGTTAGTTAAAAAAAAAAAAAAAAAAAAAAAGAAATCTTTCTTTCATCGTTTACTCGCTTCAGTCACTGGATTTCGCCCATGCTTGGACATCGCCTTAAAGGATTGAGTCGATCAAATCGGCCATGGTTTTAAAAGCCTGATATTCATTCTATTTGTCTCCTTTACTGAATCGTAACAGAAGCAAAACAAACCAACACCGGTTGTCAAGCGGTGGTGGGAGACAAACACAACCTCAATCACACACACACACACATATAGAGGTTTTTTTTTCAGTTTCTGTCTATCAGATCTGTTCACATGGCTTCGGTCGGCCCAAGGCTATTGTAGAAGACACTTGGCCAAGATGTCGCGCAATGACCACACCTGCGCAAAATTTAAACCGAATAAAAGATACCGAAAAACTAAAAAAAATAGAAGAAAGATAGAAAGAAGAAAGAGTAAAAAAGCAAATAAAAAGAAATTCTGGAAATATGTAGATTGTTGGAGGAAATAAAACTGAACTGAAATAAAGGTAAATATAGATATAAAACTGACGAATAAAGTATATTTGACATGAATAACGTTGTATATGTTATGATAAATATGCATATATATATATATATATACACATATACATACATGCATATATGCATTTGAGGTTACATAAATCACATTACCTATCTGGCAAGCTTGCGTGTGTATATATATTATGATATTAAATTCTTAGGTTAACAGCGGAAAATAATGATACAATTTACGCACACACACATTCATATGTAGTGTGTGCCTTTGTGTGTGCGCATGCTGCGTGAATTTTTTAAATGTATATATGTACGTATGTATATATGTATGTAGTAAATGCTAGTTATATAATAAAATGAAGGTTGCAGGGTAAAGAAACCGTAGTGGGAGTAATTTAAGAATCCGCGATAACTAGAGAAGGAGAAAGAAAATTGAACATAGAAGCAAAAATGGAGTTAGAGAAAGAAGTATATTACTTATAAAAGACTGAAAAATTATTAAAAAATTAAGACTTAATATATTTAAAATATAAGGGTTAATTTTATATGGTGAGCTATGATAAGGGCTCAACGCTTATAAGAAGTAAATATATTGGATTCCTAAAATCCCTGTTTACCGGAGGGAATTAAATTTTTTACGACGATTAAATAATAGGAAATTAGATAAATGGATTTCATGTTTCTGAAGTACATACCATACAGGGATTTAATAAGGATTGCAAGATTTTGATTTTAAAATTGAAGTAGCGAAATTTAATGATTGGATAAAACTTAACGGAGGCTTGTTAGTTTTTCTGGGTATCAAAACGTATTCCCGCGTTGACTGACGCTGTTCTTGATATAGCTGGCTGTCAAATCAATGTAAGAAAGAGGTGTTCTATTGTTGTCGACTGTGTTAGAAACGGCTAATACTATTCCCTGATTACGAAGAGGTATTGAAAATTTCCTGGCTTTAAAGGTATCACGAAAGGCCTGGCTGGAGGCCCAACCTTCCGAGTTCCTTTACAGTGCTTAGAAAAAACTGAAGGACCTCTGCTATAACTGTGTGAATCTGAAGGGAATATGTTGGATAAAATCATAACTAACCGATCCTCCTGTATTTTCTTTTACCCCAAGCCATGAACATTTCAGCACCCGTTCATAAATGTTTATGAGTACAACACACACACACGTTCATATACATATACATAAACATATGGTAATCTTCCAGTATAGGGAGGTTAAAAAATAAGTAAATAAAAATACAAGGGAAATAGCTTACGTCTTACTAGTACCATCAGTACTACTCTGAAATATGTTTAGGTAATCTTCCAATATAGGGAGGTTTAAAAATAAGTAAATACAAGGGAAATAACTTACGTCTTACTAGTATCATCTGTACTACTCTGAAATGTGTTTTTTCCCCCACTAAAACAGCATGCGACGGAAAATTTTCTTGTAATTTTTTTTTAATAACAATTAGTTTTAAAAAAAAATTACAAGAAAAATTTCCGTCGCATGCTGTTTTAGTGGGGGAAAAAACACATTTCAGAGTAGTACAGATGATACTAGTAAGATGTAAGTTATTTCCCTTGTATTTACTTATTTTTAAACCTCCCTATATTGGAAGATTACCCAAACATATTTGTATATGTATATTTGATTGGAATGCAATTGATCGCAGATAGTTGTGGTCGGAAAAAACAAACAAAAATAGACAAAACAAATTCCACCTCAAAAAAAAAAAAAAGTTGAAGTATCAATTACCTGCATTAACAATTAATGAAATAATCAAATATTCGAAAATAGATTAAAGGAAAAATTATATATCAACAGTTTTTCAATCGCATACCACATTTAACGCGCGCGTTTGTATCTATGTAAATGTAGTTTATCAATCAGTTCGATATTAAAACAATTGTCAAAACACAAACAACTGAAAACAAATGCATCTGATCTTACAGCTTCTTAACAAAGAAAGGTTTTCATAATCTCTTGCTTCTGTTTATTGTGATGCACCTGAAGATACGATGCTCTTATTTTGCAGACAATTTAGGAAAATCTGACGGAAGCGACTGTTTAATAGTCCGTAGACAACAGGGTTCATTGCACCGTTAAAGATCCACATTCGAAAGCCTATTTGTCTCAAAGATTCCACAAATACTGGAATTTTCGCCGCGTATCTTAGTGGATAAAAAATTCCGAGGATTAGACCAGGGATCAAGCTAACAACAAATAAGACCGTAATGCATACCAGAATTTTATTGGTTTGTCTAATCTTTGTGTATGCTTTTAAGTTCTTTTGGTGGGCATTCGCATCTCCGAAATTTCGACTTTCCGTATAGTTAGCACGTGTATAATGTTTTTTAGCTACCTTCCAAATGCGATAATATAATAGACACATTATTGCCAAAATGAATATGTCGATTAAAAGTGATATCAGAAAATAACTTTTAAAAATTTTATCAGAACGAGATGTATAAACACACATCTGAGCATTTAAATTTGATGAAATCGGAATTTTTGTTTTATCGAAAAACAAAACACCGGGTAAGGCAACTACGATGCAGAGGAAACCAATTATCACAGACATTATTTTAGCTTGACGAACCGAAAGTTGTTGTTTATCGTGGCGGCAAACTTTGTTATATCTCTCCACTGCTATCACAAACAATGTGGAAGTTGAGGTACTGATACTGTAGTATATTACGAATCTTTCCAGCTTGCAAAGAGTTCGGTTGGGATACATCAAAGGATACAATAATTCGACCATTTCTAGAGGTATTCCGAAAAGGCAACCAATCATATCAAAAACAGCTAAACAAATTAGGAAAATATGAACCGGTAATTTCTGGAAACGAAAACCATAGATGTACATGGCTATAGCATTGCCGAATATACCAACAGGCATCAAAATAGTGATGAAAATAAACGCTGGTCTCATAGCAGTAAAAGTGTCTCGATTAATATCTTCGATTGTGGTAGTATTACTATAATTCATTTTATTTTAATGCTTGTTTTTCGCTTACGAATTCCTTGTCGCAATATATTTACTTTCCACATAAATATGATATCCTTACGGAGACTATTTTTCCGCTGGCGATATTCATTTGGTTTACAATTACATTTAATTAAGCACCTTTAGTCTAAAAAGAGTCCTTAATGATTAAATACGAACGTTAGAAGTCAAAATAACGTTTTTGTATATTTTACACTGCAATGTCATAAGTCGAAGATATTCACTTAAACAGACAAAAATACGCCTTGATATTTGTCAAAGCCGACGTATATCTGAATTATAAAGATAAAAAAAACTAAAGCAAAGAACAAATTATGGGTGTGAGAAATAAACAAAATACAAAAGGAAAAACGGAAATATACAAGTGCTGGAAATGATGTTATTAGGTGTGTCGTGAACAAAGCTTTATCAGGAAATCTGAATCTCTATTCTCCAAGACGTTGTTTATTTACATTGTGTGTTTATAAAAAAAAGTCAATAAATTTCTCATGGGGAGGTGGCTGAAAAGGCGGCGAGCTGCGAGAATACTTGTGCAAATTCTTAACGGTGTTTCTTCCAACTTTTTATCTTCTAAGTTCAAATCCCATCAAAATGAACTTTACCTTTCATCCTTTCGAAGTCGATAAAATAAAGTACTAGTCAAGTACTGGGGGCGATATAATCGATTACCTACTTACCCTAAATTTGCTAGCCTTGAACCAAAAATTGAAACAATTATTTAGCTTGACTTGGTGGGTAAGGGTCTGTCAGCAAAGTCATCGCAAACCCTCCGAGACCTGTTTGACCGATGCCCGTAACTTTTCGCTAAAACTTTTACATATCGTCAAAAGAAGAAAAGCTATGTAAACGTTGTGTTAACAACAATCAAGATGAGGACAAATATCCGTCAAATGTAAATAATGTAAATAATTCCTCATCTCTTAACTATAGAACTGTATGAGTTGTACCTATTCTTCAAATGGCCGACCTTGCCACATTCAATGTCGCACCGAATCTCCCTGAGAACTACGTCAAGGATATGCATATCTGTGGAGTACTCATCCACTTACACATTAATTCATATGATCTCACATTCGCTTTTTTGACCCACTCTCTCCCCCGTTTTACCCATTTCCCCTATTTTTTTCCCCATTTACTTTTTTCTTCCTTTCCCTTTCGTTATCCTTTAATGTCTTTATTTCTCGGTCAATATAAAGTTTGAGACCCGTTAACGATTAAAAAAAAACCCCAGCCTACTAGGTGTAAAAAAATTGTGTAGAAACCGAATATGAACTATACAAGGGAGAGGACTTTCGGAAAATTCACAAGATCCGATTTTTCCCTCAACTTTCAGGAAAATGGATATGTATCGAAATTTTATAGAAATACCGTTCAAATGGCACAAATTACGATTTTAAAGAAATTTCTGGGGAAACTTTTTTCCGAAGGGGTAAGGAGAGGACTTGGAAAATCCACATGATCCGTTTTTTTTCCTGCTCATAACTTTCAAGAAAATGGATAACTTTTAATAAAATTTTACAGAAATACATTTCAAACAGCATAGATTACAGTTATAAAGAAATTTGTGGAAGAAAAGGTTTTCCGAAAGGGTGGGGAGAGGACTGTCTGAAAGTTCACTCGATCGGTTTTTTCCCTCATAACTTTCAGGATCTAGTTTAGCGTCCAGTCACCGTGGAAAACGAATATGAAAACAAAAATTTACGCAAACGAACGGGGTTGGGTGGGGGACTTTCGGAAAATACACACAATCCGATTTTTTCCTTCATGACTTTCAGGAAAATGGATATATATCAATAACATTTTACAGAAACACTTTTCAAACGGCATAGATTACGATTATAAAGAAATTTGTGGGGAAAATATTTTTCTGAAAGTGATGAGGTAAAAAATCAGATCCTGTGAATTTTCCGAAAGTTCCCTCACTACCCACCCCACCCCCGTTCGTTTGCGCAAATTTTTGTTTTCATATTCGTTTTCTACACGTTTTTTCACACCTAGCAGCCTGGTTTTTCTTCGTTTTGGTGACTAGATCATAAAAGTTATGAGGAAACAAAAAAAAAAAAACATCGTGTAAACTTTCCGACAGTCCTCTTCCAGCTCTTCGGAAAATATTTTCCCAACAAATTTCTTCATAATCGAAATCTGTGCTGTTTGAAAGATGTTTCTGTAAAATTTCATTAAAAGATATCCATTTTCCTGAAAGTTATGAGGGAAAATTCGGATCTTGTGAATTTTCCGAAAGTCCCCTCCCCATTCACCCCAGTTCGTTTGCGCAATTTTTTTTTATATTCGTTTTCTACACCTTTTTTTACATCTAGTAGGCTGGTTTTTTTTCTTTTTTTTTTTTTTGTTAACGGGTCTCAAACTTTATATTGACCAAATGAAGTATGTTGAAAGCCAATTACGAAACTTCTATGCGGTCGTTTGCTCCGCGAAAAATAGTAGCCAAATTCCATCAACTTTACTATCTTAAAAAGAAAGACGGCATTTGCAGTAAACACTGGTGGTAGTAAGGTGTGCTAAAAATTATAACTAAATAACATTTATTTACACGAAATAAAATTACCGGAGACATGTTTACAAATATTCTTTTCTAGACAAAGCACAAGGCCCGAAATTTTTAGGGAGGGGACCAGTCGATTAGATAGATACCCAGTATGCAACTGATACTTAAATTTATCGACCCCGAAAGGATGAAAAGCAAAGTCAACCTCGGCGGAGTGCTATTTTCAGGATATTGACAACAATGTATTTATAAAACCATCAAGCAGTTTCCGTACTTTCATATTCGTCCAAAACATTATCTTTGATTGCTATAGTATTTCGAACCTACCGCTAACAAGCGCATGTGTTAGTATCGATGATATTGGCATCTGAATGAGAGCACTATACAAGATTCGCTTGGTAATCGGAGGTCGTCATTTTGAACGCTAACAGTTGTTAATTGGACAAGATGAAGGTAAGCTCTGAGTGGTTGTATGTGTAGTAACGCCGTGCGCATGCGTAGTCTCACGCATGCGTGGAATTCAACAACCAAGCTTTCCCGCTTCATTCTGTCTCTTTCTTGCTGGCCAGCGATTGAGCAAGGACGTGTTTAGCTGTCTCTCTCCATCTTTCGAACTTACGCTAGACAGCTCGCTCACATCTACATACCAACGTCCCAACAACCATGTTCTCACACACCGAAGACGTCTCAACAAACAAGAGCTAAAGATGTATAATTTCCACCATAAATAAATGTTGTTATGTTGATTAAAAAAAAAACAACAACAAAAATATCGTGCGTTCCACACTGGCGAGGGGAGCCCTGTAGTAACGCTGTGCGCATGCGTGAAATTCAACATCCAAGCGTTTCCCGCTTTATTCTGTCTCTTTCTTGCTGGCCAGCGATTGAGCAAGGACGTGTTTAGCTGTCTCTCTCCATCTTTCGAACTTATGCTAGACAGCTCGCTCACATCTACATACCAACGTCCCAACAACCATGCTCACACACACAGAAGACGTCTCAACAAACAAGAGCTAAAGGTGTATATATTCTACCTTGAATAAATGTTGTTTGTGTTGATAGTCTGGAGTTCAGCGTTCCGTTAATTCTTAATTTTATATAGGAAAGTCAGGTATACATCTAATGATGTATAACCCACTTTCCACTAAAGTGGTGACCCCGACTAAGAAACAAACGCGGCCATGGATTCTGGACTACCAACCTATAACTGGTGACCCCGACTAAAGAACAAATGCGGTCATGGAGACTGAACTACCAAGCAACGATGACCACCAACATCTCCAACCATAGTCAACACGACTTACTATGTACACCAAACTAAACCACCGCGGCAAATCTCTCTCTTCGATTTTGTTAGGTGACTTAGCTTCACCACGATAATAAACAGACAAGAATTACAGCCTGCGATACTTCCAATTGTGTACTCAAGAACTTGGTATAAAACTCTCACGTGTACTGACTTTCTATCTGCTGTAATATCTCACATACATATAGACGGCCTGTCTTTTATTATGTTCTTATATGTCGCATTCACACTCTCACATATACATACATCTTTTATGCCACACTAAATATCTCTTGTTATTCATTTTATACGGTTGTGTTTATCATCTTCTATCGTCTCCCTTTTAATGGCCATATGTTATCGTAGTATAACATATCATGTATATCATCTTTGATATATTATTTTGTGTCCGACCGTGTGACACGTTTAAATAAAAGGAGTCCTCTGTTTTTCCATTCGTCACCATTTCTCCTTGTCGTCACTGTAAAACTGGACATCATTACCACCGTCAATACCATTACCACCACACATACAGAACACAGCTATATTACAGTTCCTGCGCCGACGTCTTCTCCATCAATGTACAGTCTACCACAATGTCGTGCGCCAACAACCCCACCACCAGGGACACACCAGATCAACACACTCGGTTTTATCTTCACTGTGGAGTGGAATTTATCCACTCACGCACAACAGTCAGAGCTAGCCGACTTGAATATTCCGTACCTGGTAACCGGTCACAACTAGCATCCGACGCTCAACTACAGCTCTGCTCACGGATCACAACTTCCTGCGTATGGACATACTATAATCTTGTGTAACTCTTATACGAACTGGATTTTTCTCTACAGACACTTTTAATATGTTCTGTGTTTTTTCTCACACACACTTGTGCACTCACACATTTTCTTTCATTTGTACATTGCATGCATGTTCTCACGAGTGCACATTCATTTCTTTCATTTTTCTTTGTGTGTGTTTGTGCTACATCTTGTAGCACAAACACACACAAAGCGAGCTGTCTAGCGTAAGTTCGAAAGATGGAGAGAGACAGCTAAACACGTCCTTGCTCAATCGCTGGCCAGCAAGAAAGAGACAGAATAAAGCGGGAAAGCTTGGTTGTTGAATTCCACGCATGCGTGAGACTACGCATGCGCACGGCGTTACTACAGGGCTCCCTTGCCAGTGCGGAACGCACGATAATATGAAATTCTGTTGGAATGCCTGAGGCAGGATGGCCACTGAAAATTAGAAAGAATTATTAGAAAAGAGTTTTTAAAGGGACGATGGATTGGCAGAATTGTTACAACCGCCAAGATTTCGTGTTTGTTAAATTTGACTTGTGAATCTGATTATTTTATAAGATATTTGATATTCAGCTCTTGCGATCTGTGGAATAATAAGCTCTCTCTCTCTCTCTCTCTCTCTCTCTCTCTCTATATATATATATATATATATATATATATATATATATATATATATATATATATATATATATATATATATATATATAATTAATCAAAAGACATACTAAGTATGTCTACCTGCTTAAAATAACAGTCAAAACTCGTAATTAAATCGGCAAAAATACACCGGTGATTACTACAGAAATCAAACGAAGGCAAATTTGGTTAAGACAATCTACTTACATACATTTAAGTATATGGATTTACGTGGACTAGTTTCTACATTGGCATTAATATGCCTTAGCTTCCTCAGCACGCATCACCACAAAATCAATTCCCAACCTATCCTTCCGAAATCTGTGCCGCTACTGATTCGTAGCAACAACAACAACAACAATAATAATATAATTAAATGGACGGAATAAGATCGAAGCTATCAACACCTGTGCGGTTTCACTCCTTAGATATGGAGCAGGGGTAATCGCATGGGCAGTAGACGAACTAAATAGCTTAGACAAGGAAGTTGCTAACTAGATATGGGTCACTCCACCCAAAAAGTGACACAGACAGACTGTATGTACCAAGTAAAAAAGAGGGAAGAGGAATAGCATTAGAGCAGAAGAAAACAACATAGTATGGCATGTAAAAAATGCCACAGAACCGCTATTATTAGAAGTAAGGTCAGGCTTGTGTAGGATGAAAGATTGCAAAGATAAAGCACTATACAAGAAATTGAAAACTAATGAAACTGAAAATAGGTGGGTAAACAAAAGAATGCATGGTCAATTTCATAGGGATGTTGAAGATAAGACAGATAGAGAAAAAAGATGACTGTAGATGACTAAAAGTGATTTAAAACCGGAAACGGAGGCTCTAATCTGTGCTACCCAAGAGCAAGCACTAAGAAGCACATAAAATACAGAATAGACAACACAGCAGGAAGTGATAAGTGTAGAATC
Organism: Octopus bimaculoides; assembly: GCF_046866305.1. Taxonomy (NCBI): domain Eukaryota; kingdom Metazoa; phylum Mollusca; class Cephalopoda; order Octopoda; family Octopodidae; genus Octopus; species Octopus bimaculoides. Next base: position 41,858,847 of record NC_142933.1, on the reverse strand, counting down.
TGTGGACAAAACGGTGAAACCATATGGCATATTACCAGCCAATGTACGCCACTAGCCCAGAAGGAATATAAGAGGCGCCACAACAATATAGCAAGGCTTGTCCATTGGACACTTTGCAACAAGTATGGACTTGACAGAGCAAAAAATTGCTACAACCACAAACCTGAAATCATCGTCGAAAATAGAAATGCAAAGATCCTATGGGATTTTATGATTCAGTGCAACCATGAGATAGAGAATAGGAAGCCGGACATAGTCTTAATTGAGAAAGAAAACAAACTATGCTGGATCATAGATATAGCATGCCCCGCTGACAACAAGGTATGCGATAAGGAAGAAAGAAAAGTCGAGAGACATGACAGGCTAGCTTGGAAAGTTAAGCAGTTATGGTCGCTGAAAAGGTTGAAGTAGTACCAAATAATTGTCGGAGCCTTGGGAACAGTGAGCAAAAATCTCGAGAAGTTCGTGGAACAAATAGGGGCTGCAATAAGGGTGGAGCACTTGCAGAAAACAGTACTGCTTGGAATCACTCGAATACTCCGGAAGGTGCTCGAAAAATAAGAGGTGTTACCTTAGTTCACTATTAGTGAACAGTTGACACTGTAGTACATCTCCAGCGTTAGAAGCTGTGCAAAGCAATAATAATGGTGGTAATAATAACAACAACAACAATAATAATTATAATAACAATAATAATAATGAAATTGTTGTTTATAGCGCTCAGGTGCACTACAATAAATAAATAAATAAAAAGCATTAGGCTTACAGTTAGCGAATTTCAGGAAGCATGGAAGTTTTAAAGGATATAGTGTCTCGACAGCTAACAACCGATGCAGGTAGTTTATTCCATGTTTCAGCAATTCTGAGCGTGAAAAAAATGTATAACGGAGAAAGGGGACGTGAACGAATAGATTTAGATAAGTTGAATAAGCGACTATTGCTAAAAGAGAATGCCGATCATATTACAGTCTGGGACAAGGATTTAAATGATTTCAGTTCTGCTGGGTCTGTTGATGTTGCTGTAGTCTGCTGTCTGTTGCGGTAACGATGAAGACCGGAGAAGGCTGGTTGAAGAAAGCTGTGAGACAGGCTGGATTTCTGGTTTATCGACGCTGGTCCAAAGAGACGTGATGTGTGTGGTCAATAGCTGCTGCCAAAGACCAAGAGAGGTAGAATACAAGGGTTTTTATAACCCTGGGTAGGCTCCAGATACAAAGTGATCTTTTCCGCGTTGAAAACAAACTGTTGCAAACACGCGATTGAACTGTTAGTAACCGATAATACATGCAACTAGTTTGGCAAGCGACTAGGTTATGTGACTCAATGGAAAGAAAAGCTTTGTTGAGCCTATTCTGTAGTATTTAAGCTTAAACAATCAAATGTAATAAAAGCATTACACATTTCTGCTACAAATGTTTCCGGGTGCTGTGTTTTTGATTTTGGAAGCATGTTCACGAATGTTTGACATATAGAATTCAAAAAGGTGCCCAAGGCTGTTGTTGGAAAGATGGTGGATAATCTTGTGGGTGTCTACCAAGTCAGTTGCCAGATGTACAAGCTTTAATGTGTCCATGTACAGGAAAGCAAGACATTCAGAGTATGGTAGATGCCTAACGACGGGTATCCGTTTGGTTGCACGTTTCTGAACAGTTTCCAAGAAATTGATATACTGAGCTAGATAGGGATTCCAGACTGGTGATGCAAGCTCTAAGTGTGGACGTACCACAGTCATATACAGTTTTAAAAAGATAGCTGGAGAGCGGCTGACAAAGGTCTTACTGAGTGATGCTAAGACACCCTCAGCCTTCTTGACAATCTTAGAGCTGTGGTTTGACCAACGTAGATCACTGTTTACAATTATACACTGATCACGTTCTCTAACAATCTTCTTGAGATTGGTGTTGTTGAGTGGGTATGTAAAAGCTGGGTTTTTCCTCCCAAAATGCATAGTGATGCGTTCGTCCACAGCTAGCTTGAGTTGCCATTCAGTAATCCATTGCTGTATTGTGTCCAGGTCTAATTGCAGGAAAGATTTATAGTGTATAGGATCTGTTCTTTATATCTCAAGGTATATTTTACCTTTTGCTTGTTTCAGTCACTGGGCTGCGGCCATGTTGAAGCACCGCCTTGAAGGGTTTAGTCCAGTGGTTCTCAACTGGGGTCTATAAGGTCCTTGGGATTCCACATAAGATTTTGTTGTTAAAAATTTATCTGCAATAAATCAGTTATACCTCTACAATACACAATATATATATATATATATATATATATATATATATATATATATGTAGTGAAACTACCTCCCGCCATTAGATACAAACTACTATCGCCATTACATACAATCTTCTCATTTAAATATAAATAAATGCGAGCGTAGTAGAGAACCCATTCCTTGTCATCACGTGACTGATTATTATTCGAATCGGCAACCTCTTCGAACCTTTCCCGCCAGAACGCAAACTGACCAATCACGACCCCTAATAAGGTCACGTGATAAAGTAAAATTCTGAAGCCATTGGGAGCCCATAGTTTGTTATAAATAGCTTTAACTCATACCCAATAATTTGTCTCGGTCCAGTTTCTCTTTGAGAACTGTTCCGTGTACCACACGACAGCAGCAGCAGTTCCAGCGACCACTTCAACAGCTTCGTCCAGCCAACGATGACCACCGCCGTCGCCACATCAGCAACAAGAGTCTACGACTACTATCCAGCATCATCGTCATGACCAACACGATTCTACGATTACTACTACCGAGCATCAATCTCCACCAGCGTCAACACGACTTACTATGTACACCACACCAGGATCCTTTTTAAAACGGGGGCCACATTTTTCATTAATGTTTTACGTAGTGTTTTGGGGATGGAAAGACTTTCAAACTTCGTATACTTATCTATTTTGTGTTATAGAACAGAAAAATATTTTTGTATTCGAATTTATTTCATGTAAAAAATTGTCTTATTTCGATAATTTCACCCAATCACTGACGTCCATTCAGCCGATATACATTAAGTGCCGACTACATAAACAAACGATTCTTCGTTTTATTTGCTTTTTTCATTTTAAATTTGCTTTAACCCTAACCCTAACTCTAACCCTAACCCTAACCCTAACCCTAGGGTTAGAGTTAGGGTTAGGGTTAATTGTTTCAGAATCGTTTGTTATGTAGTCGGCGCTTAATGTATATCGGCTGAATGGACGTCAGTGATTGGTTGAAATTACAGAAATACGACAACTTTAACATGGAATAATTTATGGATTTCTTTTTTTTTTAAGAAGACTAAGAGAAAAAGATGTTTTATATGACACATTCTACCAGTGTTCCAAGTTTCAAAGTGTTTCGTTAATGAAAAATGTGGCCCCCGTTTTAAAAAAGATCCCCACACCAAACTACCGCGGCACATCTCTCTCTTCGATTCTTTTAGGTGACTCAGCTTCACCACGGTAAATAAACAGACAAGAGTTCTTAAACAGACAAGAAATTCTCAGCCAGCGACGAACATCTGTATAACAAGAATCACGGCCCGGCATCGATGCCACGACATCACAACTAGTGATCAGCACTGCCACACTCAGCCTCTCCTCACTTTCACATACAGAACTTTCCCTTAGTGTACTAAAGATCTGGTATAATTGCTCACGTGTTATTGACTCTCTTTCTCTCTGCTGTAATAACATACACACACATGTATCACTCACATACACACTTTTCTTTGTACGACGGCCTGTCTTTGATTATGTTCTTATATGTCGCATTTACACTCTCACACAGACATACATCTTTAACGCTACAATAAATATCTCTGTTATTCATCTTATACGGTTGTGGTCTTTCATTACTGGTCATCTATGTTATCGTCGTATAACATATCGTGCAGTTACTGTTAATACTTCATTTAGAGAATTAACATTGCTTGTTTTCACCTTTTCGATATCAGTGAAGAATTTCACTGGAAAAGAAGATATAAGATTGCCAGGTTTTTGTCTCTCTCGCCAAGGTCAGCAGCTATCGAACGCCGACGAAGGGAAATAACCCTGAAATCCGGATACGTTCGTGCTGCAGATCGAGGTGAGAGGGATAACTTCCCTTGGCAAACAGGACACAGTCGTGTGTCGATAAGCCAGCTGGAGGAGATGTCCTCCTGGGGCTAAAAGCAACAGTAACATCCACCCCTAGGGGTCAGCCACACTTGAGTGGCAATATACTACACTTTATATATATATATATATTATTCCTAATATTTAATGATAAAAATATAATAGGATTTTTTTAAAAAACATTGAATGGTTATAGATAGGAATCAAAGGGGTCCATAGGCAAAAAATGGTTGAGAACCACTGGTTTAGTCAAACAAATTGACGTTAGTGCTCATTTTTTAAGTCTGGTACTTATTCTATCGGTCTCTCTTGCTGAAATACAAAATTACAATGACATAAATAAACCCACACCAGTTGTCAAGCGGTGGTAGGGAACAAATAGACACATACCACAAATATATGTGTGCACGCGCGTGTATACGAAGGGTCTCTAGGGAAGAGAGATAGAGGGGAGGAAGGAAGAGAATGAGGGAGAGCGGATTGGAGACAGGAGAAGAAGGGAGGAAGGAAGAGAGAGAGACAGAGAGAGAGGATGAATGAATGAATTGCTTTTTAGGAGACGAGAGTATTGTTGTGTAGCTGCTGTATCGCTCCTAACATTTCTCCTTGTGTACAATGACGCAAGTGGGTGCTGGCTTGTCACGATCGGTGTTCCCCAATAGAAATTCTAAGAGGTTGCACGATTTTCGAGAAATAGCAACTAAATACCCCTCAAACCACACCCTTATAGACTAAATAAAGGATATAGCGTAGAATGTAGTTCCTGCAGAATGGTCACGATTCGAAAGCTTTTTATTATAAGTCTGTTCGACCAGGGCTGATCTGGGGCTTAAACAAATAAAAACCAAGTTTACTTTGAGCCAGCAAAGGAAGGCCCCAGCGTAGTCACTCAACCTGCAAGAAATAGCAGCCGGATCTTGTTCAAAACGGGGGCACCAGTTTTCATTAATGTTTTATGTAGTGTTTTTGGTACCGAAAGACTTTCAAACTTCGTATACTTATCTATTTTGTGTTATAGAACAGAAAAAAATTTTTGTATTCGGATTTATTTCATGTAAAAAATTGTCTTATTCCGATAATTTCAACCAATCACTGACAAGTATTCAGCTGTTTACAGTTACTCCTAAGCAGTATAAAGCGTATTTAATCTCCATTACTTCTGACATTTTGCAGAGGCAACACACGTGTGTTCGTTTTACCTAACCCTAACCCTAATTGACTTGCTCCTTCCCTCAAAAACCATGCCTTGTGCCTATAATAGAAAGGGATCTTTTTTAAAACGGGGGCCACATTTTTCATTAATGTTTTACGTAGTGTTTTTGGTACCGAAAGACTTTCAAACTTCGTATACTTATCTATTTTGTGTTATAGAACAGAAAAATATTTTTGTACTCGAATTTATTTCATGTAAAAAATTGTCTTATTTCGATAATTTCAACCAATCACTGACAAGTATTCAGTTGTTTACATTTACTCCTTTGGTTCATTAAGCGATGTAAAGCGTATCTAATCTCCATACCTTCGTTTTATTTGCTTTTTTCATTTTAAATTTGCTTTAACCCTAACCCTAGGGTTAGGGTTAATTGTTACAGAATCGTTTGTTTATGTAGTCGGCACTTAATGTATATCGGCTGAATGGACGTCAGTGATTGGTTGAAATTACAGAAATACGACAACTTTAACATGGAATAATTTATGGATTTCTTTTTTTTTTAAGAAGACTAAGAGAAAAAGATGTTTTATATGACACATTCTACCAGTGTTCCAAGTTTCAAAGTATGTCGTTAATGAAAAATGTGGCCCCCGTTTTAAAAAAGATCCATAGAAAGGTTTATTAGCTACTGCCAATATGCTTCAGCCATTTTTTGACAAGGAAATAATTTTATCACCGCCAAAATCGTTTGACAATCGTTTGTTTACGTAGCCAGCACTTACTGTTATTCGGCTGAATGGACGTCAGTCATTGGTTGAAATTACAGAAATACGACAATTTTAATATGAAATAACTTGCGATGTACGTTTTTTTGTTAAGAAGACTAAGAGAAAAAGATGTTTTATATGACACATTCTACCAGTGTCCCAAGTTTGAAAGTGTTTCGTTAAGAAAATACTGGTGCCCCCGTTTTGAACAAGATCCGAATATGTTTATATCGCACTGTTGTTTAAAATTGATGTCAGCTCTGATCGAGCAGACATATAATTAAAGAGACTCCGGCTTCTTTTCTATGTTTAAGATTTATATTGTCTAATGCAGTGCTACTCAAAGTGGTAGTCCGCGGACTGGTGCCGGTCCGCAAGCCATCAGCTGCCGATACGCGGCCAATTTCCGGAAAAAGAAACATTACAAAATGCCTATGTAATATTGTATTATTTGTTTACAAAAAATTGTCAACTTTTATTATATTCATTATATATATTATTTCCGGTATAAATTAATGTTACTAAGAAATATTACCGGTCTCTGGCACATTGGAAAATTATCTGCCGCTACGCCACTTCAGATAGTTTGAGAAGGTGGTGCGATGGAGGAAGAAGACAACAAGAAGCAAAAGGACAGAATGAAGCGTTGGACCTTACCTTGCCGACCGCAGCGGGTACACGATCGCTCCTAATCAGAACACGTCTTTCTCGTAACGTCGCTGTTTTCTCACTGGCCCCACGTGCTAGCCTTCGACCGCGTGTCGCCGACTTCCGATCTGACCCTTCCGGTTTGGCCCTTCCGGACTGGCTTCACCTCTGTTTGCCTCACCCCTCTCCACCTCAACACATAGCTCGTCACAGCCCATAACACCACACGTCCCCCTGATCTATAGATCATTCAACCGGCTCTCCCACTCACTCCTCGCTCCCGAACTACCTTAATTGGTTTCATAATCAGCCAACCAGGGAGGAGGGTACCGCTCCCTCTGTGGTCGCTGTGCGACCCCGGGACTGGCCTGAGTTCCTGGCGCGCTGCCTTCATCATCTTGCCTACTGCTGCTGTCTTCATCATCCTGCTCACTGCAGCTGGTTCCATCCTCTGAAGCCCTGACAATCTTCCGCACATCCAAAACATGGCGTGGCATACCATCGACTGAGACGTTGTTCTTCGAATTGATGGAGGTTATAGTTCCTTTCCCCCATTGTGATGTGCACCGTGCATTTGGGGGTTTTACCCAAACTTCTTCCCCGATCTGCACGAAGCCGTGCTCTTCTTCTCCCCGGAGTCGCATTGATGCAATACACGGGTGCCTCCACTCGTACCTGAATATTGCCCTGTGTGGGACCGACTCCTCAGCCTATCCTGACCTGGGCGACATATTGTACCAAAATACGGCCTCGATTGGCGAAATGCGACCCCTCTCTGCCATGGTCTTGATGGTACGATGATGCCTTTCCACCACTCCATTTCCACTTGGCCGGTATGCCGCCCTGAAGAAGCGGCTGATCTGCCACCTGTCAAGCATTTCTTTCAGCGCCTCCGAGCGAAATGCAGTGCCATTATCCAGCAGCAGCTCATCCACGGGGCCTCGTTCCAGGAATATCCCATTTAACACTCCTGCAATTTCCTCTGCAGTCCCCGTCTTCATCTCCCTCCATATGGCCATCCGCCCCGGTCCGCAGTCAACCATTGAGAGGTACGTCCACTGCCAGTCGTTTCCAGTTGTGGGCCACTGGAATACTTCCCGCCTCATGTACGCTCGGAGCAGGGTCAATAGACTGGCACCTGTCACAGCTGCTAACCACTCTCTGCACGCTCCGCCTCGTTACCTCGGAGTCAACTTTCCTGGCGAGGAACAACGTCCTGTTCACTCCCATGTGATGCATGGTATGCAGTTTCCTCAACTCCGAGTCACTCAGACAGCATACTGCAGCCACAGCCCGCTCCGCATCCTCTGGCACCTGCAACCAAGCTCGCTTTACCCTGGTTAGGACGTCTGCCCTGTTCTTTTCGGAAGGCACAAATATTACGCTCAGCTCCAGATCGAACTCAGCGGTTAGCTCCCGCAATATTCCCAATCGGCGCTTTACCAGCATCTCCGCAGACCCTTTGGTTCGCACCCTCCGCTCATCGGTGAGGACTGTCGTCACCCAACCAAGCACAGTGGCCGAATCGGTTCTAATCTCGATGGTGCACAGCCCCCACTTCAAGGCCAGGTTCACCCCCTTCAACACGGCATCCAACTCCGCCACGTTGATATGGTTGCAGTCATCCATCTTCCACCACGGTGCCTCCCATTTCCAAGACGACCCCTATTGCGATGCTACTGGCGTCACATCAAACGATCCCACTCTTTGATTTGAGAACATACCAACTGCCCCTCACTGGATCCTCTGCTCTCACTCTGACCAAGACTTCCTGCATTATGTCGGTCGTTTTCTCCCAAGTGTTTTTCTTTTTTTTTTAAGACGGTAGGGAGTGATTTGACGGAGATATTTGACGCTAGCAGAGTCGAGTTTTGTAGAACCAGCCCTAGCTAGTTCCAGCTTTTCTAAAACTGCTTTAATGTTAATCTATACCAGTCATGGGCAAACTATGGCCCGCGAAACTTTCTGAATGCCTAACAAACGGAAAATTACCTTGAAATTTTTTTAGTAGTTCGGCTCGCCTGATGATGTTCCATATCTCATGTGGACCGCATCCCAAAAAAGCTACCCATGCTTGATCTGTACTATTCCTATTTTTTATTTGTGTGAACTATTACCATAGTGCCATCTTAAGGCATGGGCTCACAGGTCAGTTGCCTAGGGACCTTACAGATCTACGGGCTCTATATATGCTGTGATTTGCTGTCAATAAATATATACCACAGGGCCCAGGGATTCATTTGCTCGAAGGCCTATAATACTTCTAAGGCAGCTCTGTAATGTACATGGAGACGTTCTATTTCGAATCCTTTGTAGATCCACATTTGTTAGCGAAGACGTCTGAGATAGAGCGCTGGACTAAATACTTTACTATAATCTAGTTTGTCCCATCGGTATCCTGTTCAAACCATCCTGTTGTTGATTTGTCTTTGATACTTCAAGATTCAGTAACATAATACAAGAAATAGGCTGTATCAATCGCGTCACTCCCGCTTGTATAGATTTGTGATTTTATGTCTAAAAGGAGAAATTTATTATTGTTATTGAAATTGTTTACTTAGTGTAGACTGAACCTTTGGGTTCATTTGTATCATCTTTCGAATATCAGCTACTTTTCTCAAATCATTCTTTTAAAAGCATTTCAAAATTCTAATATAAATATAGGGGACTTTTTCCCCCCTGATATATAAATATCATGAGGAAGATATTGTTCGCGAGAAGTGTCAACAACAGATTGAAGGGAAATATATATGCGTGTGTACGTGTGCTGTGCGCGCGCATGTGTGTGTGTACATGTGGTGCGTATGTGTATGTAAAATTTAATGTACACAATATAAAATAGGAGCTTATAACACTTTCTTGCCGTGGAGATACTGTAATTAGGTATGCCCTGTGCCTAAAGATTGCTTGCCTAATTACGGTGTCACCATGGCAAGAAACTATTAGTAGCTCTTATAATATTGTGTATATTAAATGATATTTATCTTTCACTGGATAGAGAACCTTTTTTATGATCCTACCCTAACGGAACAGTAAACTATATATATATATATATATATATATATATATATATATATATATATATATATTCAATTATGTAATGTGATGTTCTGGAATTATTAAATGACTCAAGGTTAATCCAGACTACAGTACTTGGGATTGTCTTTTCACTGAATAAATTAGAACATCTTTTGCATTAATGTCAGCTGGTGAGTGCCCGCCCACGTGCCCGGCATATAAACATTATCGTTTAGCTACGTCTGCTATGCACAGAATAGCTGATGTGTGTATATTAGTTTTGTCTGTCCACCTACGCTTATACATGACGTCAGCAAACATGGTGGATATGGGATGTCTGTTTGTTTACCGGTGACACTTGAGTCCAACTAAATTCTTCCATTTCTCAAACCTCCCCAACGCCCAACCATGGCTACTCGGAGTTTAACTGAAGTTTTTATATTAATGCGGAATAATGCACTTCAAAGTCGACATATATTTTCCGAACAAGTGAGTAATTCAACCTCCAGTTCTTGCTGCTTATGATAAAGTGATGATTTCCAACTACTCTAGTTCTCTCATTGATGACAACACGCTTGAACTTAATTTAATAGTTTCCCTCACCCACTTACCTCCCTATCATACACTCAGCAACCATTAGTTGCTGTTGCTGCCTGCAGTGAATGCATCTTGATCATTGCAGTTACATATTACATGCAACTTTATAATCCGTACTTGTCACTTTACAACAGGCTTGTAACTGTTTTTGTACCAACATAACACTCACTAGCATTTTCCTTATAATTCTCTCCTTTTATAGCTTATCCATATGGTTTTTTAGAATATATTTTTACATTAATTAAATGTTCATATGCGTTGGACCCATTACAATATTTCTAATTGCATGAATAAATTTGGTCAGTAATAAAAATAAATAATATTTAATTGTAAATCATAGTAATAATTGTTTCTAATGTAGGCGCAAGGCTAGAAATTTGGGAGGAGGGTCAGTCCAATAAATGGACCCAGTACGAGACTGGTACTTAATGTTATTACCCACGAAAGGGGGCGTTGACCTCTGCGGGATTGGAACGTAAAAGGCCGTAATAATTGTAAGGCATTTCGTCCGATTCCTTTAACTAGTCTGCGAAGGGTGGAAGTTAGTCGATTAAATTGCCTCAGTATTTGACTTATTTTATTTCATCAACCCTCCAAAATTGAGAGGTAAAGTTCACCTCGTTGAGATTTCATTTCAGAGTTTAGGGAGCTAATAAACTAAAAACCGACGTCCTAATGATTGTGCCAATCCATTCTAGTATAAGGCCATATATTTGAAAGGATCAGTTAGATGATTAACTGCCTGGTACTTCATATGATCGACCGTGGAAAGGTGAAAGGCAAAGTTGACTTCAGCGAGATTTGAACTTAAAACGTAAAGAGCTGGAGCAAATATCGCTATGTATTTTGACTATTAATTAATCTTCCACCTAACAATAATGATCATAACAGATTAATTGTGAAGTTTACATGATTTTCTAGGGTTTTAAAAATATTCCAACGCAGGGACAGGGCTACAAATTTGAATAAACTTTCTGGGGAAAAAAAAAATTAATCATTATGAGAAAGTCGAAGAGGTGTGTCGATAACATAGCATAAAATTGATGATTTTTTTGTAACCTACTTCTAAGCCAGTTTTATAGGTAAAATATTATAGCCGATTGCATTATGGATTCAAAATGTTATTGATATTGAAAGTATAAAAAGCAATGTCTAATCCAGCGAACTTGTTTTTCCTTAAATTTATTTGATCCATTGATAAGATTAAAACAGACCGTCAAGTTTGCTTTCTTTTACTTCCATGATTACCAAACATATAATAAATACATTGTATTTAAATCAAACATGTTTCTATTCTCCTCGTCGAACGCTTGAATTTTCCTTGGCATGTGTGACGTTCTGATATTCTAAGCTGCAACACTTGTTCTAATCAAACAGCTTTGTTATTTCTTCAAATAAAGATTAGTAAAATAATTTATTAAAAATTACCCATATATATATATATATATATATATATATATATATATAATTGTCTAATTATAAAGGAAGCAGATTGGTTTTCTTTGGTTTATCCTTCGTAGATATCTATCTACGTAGTGTTTCCCTCTTCGATTGATTCTATGTATTATTTATTGACTTGAGAAAATGTGTTAAGGAAGAAAGATGAAATAACAAGAACAAAACTAGGTGTGATTTTTTTTTTTTTTTTTTAGATTTTGTAATGGAAATTTACCTGGATTTTAAGAACTGCGTAGAGATGATATTTCCCTGGATATCATTCTTGCCTAAATACCATTTATTTCCTTGTTTTCAATGTTATCGTTACTCTAAAAAAAAAAAAAAGAAATTTTGTTATAGACGAATCTTCAGTGGCAACGAATCTCCTACGTGTGTATGTATATATATATATATATATATATATATATATATATATATATATATATATATATATATACACACACACAAATACGGATATGTGATAATTAAAAAAAACACTACATATTTAAAATCGCAGAACTCTTTAAAACAGCTTGTTGCAATTAGCCCTTAAACAAATTATATTTACAAGTGTGACTAGATTTGTTTAACCTATTCCACACACGATAGTAAATAACCTAAGTCGTATGTTGAGTCGTAAGACATAAAAAATTCTCTTTTTTTTTAAACCCTCTATCAAACAGTTGTTTAGCCCACAATCAACTCTGATCAAACAACTACGATATGAGGAAGGGCATTTTTGCCATGACCATCATGTTTTTTTAAGGATATGTAGGACTACATTATTTAATGTTACCTATTATTTATTCATTTTATTTTTTATTATTTTATTTTTCTAGGTAGTGTTTCATTTGGAGAGTTTGACTGTTTTTTTCAAAAGCTTAAGCGACCACGTAGAGGCACTGTGTTATAAACATTTGTTATATATTATAACGAATCTGATGAATATTTCTATTGCTCACATATGCGCATTAGTATTTGTGTATGTTATTTTTTTTTTTTATCTTGGTTTGAAAAGAAATATTTCTTATATCTTTCTTATTTTATGATCTAAATTACATTAGTCAACAATAATTCCAGGAATCAAAGAGCTGCATTTTTGTTGCGCTTGCCATGTTAAATCCCTTCATGTTATTTAATCAATATTTGATATTTTCAAAGGTTATGTTACCCTCAAGCTTATATATATATATATATATATATATATATATATATATATATATATATATATAATTATAAATTAAAAGGGTAAAGGATTATCAATTTATTAATTAATAAATCAATTAACAATTAACAATTTTTATCAAGCCCATCGGTATGAAAGCACCATTATTGGTGGAGAACTTATTTAAAAGCTCATATATATTTATAAATATAATTAAGGGATCAGCAAATATTTGCTTCACCATATACCGAAGTTCAGAAATAGCAGCTAAAAAAGCTGAGAATCCCACAGATAGCATCACTTGTGAGTTACAAGTGATGCTATCTGTGGGATTCTCAGCTTTTTTAGCTGCTATTTCTAAACTTCGGTATATGGTGAAGCAAATATATATATATATATGTGTTGTGTGTGCTTCTTTATTTGTTTGTCATTTGACTGCGGCCATGCTGGAGCACCGCCTTTAGTTGAACAAATCGACCTCAGGACATATTCTTTGTAACCTAGTACTTATTCTATCGGAACTTTTTGCTGAACCGCTAAGTTACGGGGAGGTAAACACACCAACTTCGGTTGTCAAGCAATGGTGGTGGGGACAAACACACACGAGCATATACAGACATATATATGTAGGATCTTCCAGGCATGGAGTGGATTCGATCCACCATAGCCAAATTTAAATAGCACAGTAACAGAACTTTTCCCACGGTGGAACAGCAGTTTTACATTTGCCAGATTGCCTTAGCTAGGCCGAAATAATGTCTTCACTTGCTGACTTCTTTCAGTTTCCTTCTACCAAATCCACTCACAAGGCTTTGGTGGGCCCAAGGCCATAGTAGAAGACACTCGCCCAAGGCGCAACGGTTATATATATTATATATATAAATATATACACGTATATATATATATATATATATATTATATATAATATATATTATGTATAGGCACAGGAGTGGCTGTATGGTAAGAAGTAGCTTACGGAAAGACTTCCGCCCCCCCCCTTTTCTTTCATATTTGTTTATTTAAAAAAAGTTTTTGCCAAAAATCCCCGTTTTCAGATACGAAGGTTCCGGAAAATTGCCAAAAATCGGCATTGTGAAATTCCCCCCCCCCCTTCCCCCCAACTTCTTCAATTTTGACTTCTTTCCCCAACACTGAACCTAACCCTAACCTAAAAACAAACCCTAAAACACTAACCATAACTGTAGGTACAGAAATGTTTTGAAATTTTTAAATTCTTAAAAAATTTTTACAAATATTTTTAGAAATTTTTTCCAGAATCATAATCTCCGTATTTTTCCGCATATTTTCAAAAATAAAAAATGATTATGAAAAAATGAAGTAAATGGGGGTGGGGGGTATTTAGAAATGTCGATTTTTTGCCAATTTTTTGCACATTCGTATACCCCGTGGCCGAAAAGGGGTGGGGGTGGGGGGTTGTCTCGAAAAAAAAATGTTTAAGTGTGGTTTTTTGGGGTGGGGGCGGAAGTCTTCCTTAGCTTACTTACAAACCACGTAGTTCTGGGTTCAGTGCCACACTGAGTATATATATATCATCGTCATCATCATCACTGTTTAACGTCTGCTTTCCATGCTAGCATGGGTTAGACAATTTGACTGAGGACTGGCAAGCCAGAAGGCTGCACCAGGCTCCAATCTGATCTGGCAGAGTTTCTACAGCTGGATGCCCTTCCTAATGCCAACAACTCCGAGAGTGTAGTGGGTGCTTTTACGTGCCACCGACACGAGAGCCAGTCACACGGTACTGGCAACGGCCACGCTCAAAAAGGTGTTTTTTACGTGCCACCTGCACGGGAGCCAGTCCAGCGGCACTGGCAACGACCTCGCTCAAATGATTTTCTAAACGTGCCTCCAGCACAAGTGCTAGGAGGCAACGCTGGTAACGATTACGCTCTAATGGTGCTATTACGGGCCACTAGCACGGAAGCCAAACAGCTGCTCTGGCAATGAACATGCTCGACAGTGCTGTTAGTGCTCCACTGGCACAGTGACCAGTCATCGAGTATGGTTCAATTACGATTTCACTTGCCTCAACAGGTCTTCGCAAGCAGAGTTTAGTGTCCAATGGAGGAGAGGTTTGCATGGGTGTCAGTCATCGGATTCGGTTCGATTTCAATTTCAAATTTCAAATTCCAAATTCACTTGCCTCAACAGGTCTTCGCAAGCAGGGTTTTTAGCATCCAATGGAGTAAAGATACGGATTAGTGAGCTGGCTACACTTCTGGCAGAGATCACAGATTATGCTCTCACTTGCCTTGCCGGGTCTTCTCACGTACTGCATATTTCCAAAGGTTCCGGTCACTGGTCATTGCCTCGGTGAAGCCTAAAGTTCGAAGGTTGTGCTTCACTACCTCATCCCAGGTCTTCCTGGGTCTACCTCTTTCACAGGTTCCCTCAACTGCTAGGGCGTGGCGCTTTTTCACACAGCTATCCTCATCCATTCTTGCCACATGTCCATACCAGCGCAATCGTCTCTCTTGCACACCACAACTGATTCTTCTTAGGTCTAACTTTTCTCTCAAGGTACTTACACTCTGTCGAGTATGCACACTGACATTATACATCCATTAGAACATACAGGCTTCGTTTCTTGCGAACTTACGCATGTCCTCAGCAGTCACGGCCCATGTTTCACTGCCATGTAGCATGGCAGTTAGTACACATGCATCATACAGTCTGCTTTTTACTCTGAGCCAGAGGCCCTTTGTCATCAGCAGAGGTAAGTGCTCTCTGAACATTGCCCAGGCTATTCTTATTCTAGCAGCTACACTTTCAGCGCACCCTCCCCTGCTACTGACTTGGTCACCTAGATAGCAGAAGCTATCAACTATTCTAGTTTTTCTTTCTGGAGTGTCGCAAAGTTTGTTTTCTGCACATTTTCAGTGTTTATTGCTCCTGAGCATCTGCCACATACAAAAACTATCTTGCTAGTTAACCTTCCTTTGATATTACTGCACCTCTTATGTGTCCATAGCTTACACTGGGTACATTTTATGGAGTTTCTACCTATGCCTTTTCTACAGATCGAGCAGGGCTATCTACCTGAAGGGTTTTGTGTTTTGTCTAACTTCCTATTTATATAATATATAATATATATATATAATATATATATAAGTATATATAAATATCATCATCGTTTAACATCCGCTTTCCATACTAGCATGGGTTGGACGATTTGACTGAGGACTGGTGAACCAGATGGCTACACCAGGCTCCAAATCTCCTAATGCCAACCACTCCAAGAGTGTAGTGGGTGCTTTTACATGCCACTGGCACGAAGGCCAGTCAGGTGGTACTGGCAACAGCCACACTCAAAATGGTGCATTTTACATGCCACATGCACACACACAATATATATATATATATATATATATATATATATATATATATATATATATATATCATCACCTTCGTTTAACGTCCGTTTTCCATGCTAGCATGGGTTGAACGATTTGACTGAGGACTGATGAACCAGATGGCTGCACCAGGCTCCAATCTGATCTGGCAGAGTTTCTACAGCTGGATGTCCTTCCTAATGCCAACCACTCCGAGAGTGTAGTGGGTGCTTTTACGTGCCACTGGCACGAAGGCCAGTCAGGCGGTACTGGCAACGGCCATGCTCAAAATGGTGTATTTTACGTGCCACCTGCACAGGAGCCAGTCCAGCGGCACTGGCAATGATCTTGCTTGAATGTCTTTACAAGTGCCAGGAAGGTGATGCTGGGCACAGATGCCATCACAATTTCGCTTAATATATCAAACTTAAACTCCATGGATTTGGGGAAGTCTATTTAACTTCAGACTCTGTATTTAGTGTGAAATCCAGAAGCCAAGGCAACTGGTGATGATCTGTGTTAGTAACAATTGAAACATTGAAGAGTGCTCTTGTGTATGATGGCAATGAAGGTAGAACAAGTCATTAGTCAAGAAAAAAGAAAACAGTGTCTTCAATTTTTGAAGGTCTTCTAAATATAATGAAGTTTATATTGTTCATGTCCTGTTTGAACAATTGCAAATTCCAGTGCATTGTAGTCCTGGGGAGAAAGGACTGGCTAAAATTTTTGGTGCTGGATCTGAGTAAAGTTGACTGGAGGAGTAGGAGAGTAAGATGATATTTGTTGGAGATAGTTTAGCAGATAGCTATTTCAGAAAAACAGAGGCTGCAGTAATAGAGTAACAGGCAGAGATGAAGCTGTGCCTCTTGAACCAGTCATTGAAGAGTATTATTGATGAGAGATTCATTGTCAATTAGTTGATGACCTTATTTGGGGGTGCAGTATTGGATGTTTGTGTTTGTGATGGTTCACTACTTGTTAAATGTGAACAAGACTCCAGTGGATATCTTATGTGAGCTTTGTAGAAAATAACAACTGATCAAGGATGAAATATTTTGTGGCCCTAAAGAAGAACCTTAGTTTTTCTGATAGTCTTGGTCAATTGTCACCCATCTGGCAATTCCCAGTCCCCTTCTCCAAATATTAATAAAATTTATTGCTACCTCTTTTTCATTTATAAGTAGACAAAATAGATTTTATTTAATCCTTCTTCCTTCATTTGGTGTTATACAAGCTCTGAAATTTTATGGTGATATTAATTTTATTAAATACTGCAATTTGTCCTTTCTTTGTATCAAGCTGCATACACTCTCTTTCAAGTAACATTGGTAGTATTGCCATGTGAGAACATCAGAGATTGTGAGGCCTAGTACTTATAAAAATTTTGAGAATTTTAATTGTTTTTTTTTTACATGCATGTAGATGAGAGCATGTTAGAAAATGTTTCCTTGCTTTGAATGAAAAATATCCTGTCTCTCTCTCTCTCTTTTCTTTCCTCCCTCCCCTTCTCTACATTTTGTTTTCATTCCATTTCTCTATTCTCATCCATTTTCTCTCTTTTTATTTCCCAATCACCTCTCTATCCTGTTCTTCATCTTTTGTTCCTGTTAATTATTTTTAATATTTGAAAATGTCTTTTTACAGGTTGCTGATGACCGAATGGCCCTTGTGGCCAATTCCCAAATGGATTTGGAGTTGGGTCTCAACAGCACTAAGGCAGCACGACTGCCTCCAGTATGGTAAACATATCTATCTTTTTGTGTGTGTGTCTGTGGCTATTATTAGGTCAATCAAAGATACAGAAATCAGTAATATTGCTATTACTGCTCAAAATCTGCCAGTGTGAATATTTGTCTTTCATCCTTCCAGGGCCAATAAAATTTAGTAGTAATCAAATATTGGCTCACTGTATACTCTTCCTCGCAAATTTGTCACATTGTGTCTGTTATAAATCATTATTATATAGAGAATTGATAGAGTGCTGGACCTTGTGGTATAATAGTTAAAGCTCTTTACTTTCTGAGTTCAAATCTTATTGACATCAGTAATGCCTTTTGTCCTTCCAGGGTCAATAAAATAAACTATTAGTCAAGAATTGAGGTCAGTATAATTTCACAGTTTTGAGAACTTTTGCCTATGTTAGATAACATTATTACAAGAGTAATGAATGGCAGAAAATGTAGAGCTGGAGCAAATATCCAACAAAAGATTCTGCCAATCTTTCCCCTAAATAATGATAATAGTAATAGTTTCTGATTTAGGCATAAGACCAGTAACTTTAAGGAGAGGAGATTAGTTGATACCATTGACCTGAGTACTTGACTGATACTCAATTTTATTGACCCTCAAAAGATGAGAAGCAAAGCAGAATTTGAACTTTTAATGTAAAGAACTGGAACAAATACTGAAAGGCATATTTTCCAATGCTCTAATGATTCTATCAGCTCTAATAATAAGTTTTTCTGATTTTCGCATAAGGCCAGCAATTTTGAGGGGAGTGGAGTCAGTTGGTTACCCCCTCTCCCCCAATTTTCAACTGGTACTTATTTTTATCAGCCCTGAAAGGATGAAAGGCAAAGTCGACCCCACAAGACAAAAGGTCTGAAATTTGAGGGAGTGGATTATTCAATACTGTCAATCTAGTATTTGACTTGTACAAACACAAAAGGATTAAAGGAAAGGGATCTTTTGTAAAACGGGGGCCACATTTTTCATTAATGAAACACTTTGAAACTTGGAACACTGGTAGAATGTGTCATATAAAATATCTTTTTCTCTTAGTCTTCTTAAAAAAAAAAGAAATCCATAAGTTATTCCATGTTAAAGTTGTCATATTTCTGTAATTTCAACCAATCACTGACGTCCATTCAGCCGATATACATTAAGTGCCGACTACATAAACAAACGATTCTGAAACAATTAACCCTAACCCTAGGGTTAAGGTTAGGGTTAAAGCAAATTTAAAATGAAAAAAGCAAATAAAACGAAAGTATGGAGATTAAATACGCTTTACACCGCTTAATCAGCCAAAGGAGTAAATGTAAACAACTGAATACTTGTCAGTGTTTGTTTGAAATTATCGAAATAAGACAATTTTTTACATGAAATAAATTCGAATCCAAAAATATTTTTCTGTTCTATAACACAAAATAGATAAGTATACGAAGTTTGAAAGTCTTTCCGTACCAAAAACACTACGTAAAACATTAATGAAAAATGTGGCCCCCGTTTTAAAATAGATCCAAGGAAAGTTCACTTCAGTGGAATTTGGACTCGGAAGATATCAGCTAAGATAAATACCATAAGATTGCCCAACATTCTAACAATTCTGCCAATCCACCCATCCCATTTAATATCAAACATAGACACAAGGCCAGAAATTTGTTGGTGGGAGAGTTGGTTTAACCAACCCAGTTACATGTTTGGTACTTTATCAATCCTGAAATGAAAGGCAGTGTTTGCTTCAGATGGATTTGAACTCTGTGCATAATAAATACTGCAAGGTATTCGATACTGTACCGTTGCTATTCTGTCAATTCATTGCCTTAATAATAGGGTAAAGGCCCCCTTCAGTCATGAAGGACCATGAGATGCACCTAGAAAATTCCCCTCCGAGGCACAAGTCTGGGCAAGGTTATTTATAGAAGACTAGCAGTCACCCATGCATACTAGCCTCCCCTCTCCACACCACCGATGTTATCCAAGGGAAAAGCAAAAGCCAATACAGCTTGGTACCAGTGATGTCACAATTCATTTCTACAGCTGAGTGAATTGGAACAACGCAAAATAAAGTGTCTTGCTCAAGAACACAACATAGAGCCCAGTCTGAGAATCAAACTCACTACATCATGATTGTAAGCTTGACACTCTAACCACTGAGCCATGCACCTTAATCATCTTTTCAAAGACTTAACTCATTGTTTAGTTTAACATCACTGCCTGAGTACTTTTAGTCCACTCTGTCTGTTGAAAACATTTAACCAAGTCTCTATAATGAAGATGACTAGATAGCTTGATGTGATGATGCCTGCTTCCTACTGCAGCAACCTGTTTGTTGTGGTTTCTTTCCTTTCTGGCCTAATCTCTTGGCCAATTTAACACCACCACTTGCCTTTGTTGAGTACTTATAGCAGATTTAATCAAGTTGCAACAATTCAGAGCAACTCTCTTTTCTGAGGATGACACAAAGATCTTAGACTGTGGCTAGAGAATAGCCACTTGACTGATTGGCATAAGATCACTCACAGCCATACTCTACCCATTGGCATGCTGTCTCTACTTATTCTATTGCTACTATAATCGTCTCTGTAAATAATCATAGGTTTTTGGACTAAACTGTTAAAAGAAAGTTTGTATATATGTATCAGACCAGTATTGTGGTTGGTTTCCCAAATGTGTAACTTTAGAATGTTATTATTAGGAAAGGATATCAGAAAAAGTAGAATATTAAACAACATAATGCCCTACAGTATTTAATTTGTGTTTGATATTCAAATCTTAGCAAGGTCATACTTGTTTCTCATCTTTCCAAGGTCAATAAAATAAGTGCCACTTATATATGGAGTCAATTTAATCAACTGTTCTCTCTTGCAGAATGTGTGGTCTTACACCTATATTATGATTATTATTTCCCATGCTATGTTATAACTTATTATTTTCCGCTCTGGGTGATAGAATTGGTAGAGTGATGACAGAACTGCCTTGCAATATTTATATGCTACAATGATGATGATGATGGTGATTTACATTCTGAGTTAAAGTTGCACTGGATTTGACTTTACATTTCCTTCTACTCAGATTGACTAAATAAGCACCAGTCAATTACTGGGGGCATGAGCTGATTAAATTGACTGCTCTGTCTTCACAAATGTGTGGCTGTTTGGCTATATAAGAAGTCATTATATATTTTTCATACAATTAAATCAGTGTTTTAGCACAGATATATGAAAGACATATCTCAGATTATTATTATTATTATTATTATTATTATTATTATTATTATTATTATCATTACTAGGGCAGCTAGCTGTCAGAATTGTTAGCATGCCAAGTGAAATGCATAGTGGTATTTCGTTCATCTTCATGTTGTGAGTTCAAATTCCACTGAGATCAACTTTGCCTTTCATCCTTTCAGGGTCAATAAATTAAGTACCAACGAAACACTGGAGTTGATGTAATTGACTAATCCCTTCCCCCAAAATTTCAGGCTTTGTGTCATTAGTAGAAAGGATTGTTATTATTAATAGTAATAATAACAATGAAAATAGGTTGGTAAACTGGAAGAATCATTAGCATGCCTGACAAAATGCTTAGCAGCATTTCTTCCAGCTTTATGTTCTGAGTTCAAATTCCACCAAGGTTGACTTTGCCTTTCATCCTTTCACAGTCAATAAAATAAGTACCAGTTGACACTGGGTTTGATATTATTGATTATCCCCCTTTCCACAAAATTTTAGGTTTTGTACCTATAGTAGAAAGAATTATTATTAAGGCAATAAGTTGGCAGAATTGTTAGCACATTAGACAAAATGTTTTGTGACATTTTTTCTGGCTCTTTATGTTCTGAGTTCAAATTTCACTGTGGTCAACTTTACCTTTCATCCTTTTAAGGTTGATGAAATGTGACACAGTACACATCTCAGACATGACCAACTGACAGCACATCTATGCTTGTAGAGTTTATCTCAAATCATTAATGCCCCTAGTAGCACTGCCAGTTGAGGGATTTCTGATAGTTATCTATAATTTTTGGGTTCAAAGTTCTCTGCAACAGACCAACCAGTTGTTTCTCAACAATGCTCAGTTTTCCCAAGAATCTCATTGTCTTTCCAATAGTTCCATACAGCAAGCTAACATAGAAGTTCCACTAGCTACATTCCCCAATTGGCTGAGAGCTGGAGCAATTGGTGACGTTTCAGATGTCAGATCTTGGTCTTCATTTGACCCATGACTTCAGCCCTGTCAAAGAGACAAGCTGAGGGAAAACAGACCTTACAAAAGATGACCACATCTGTTCATTGTCCAGCGCACTCTGCTAGTGCTGTAGCATCGGCACATGTCTGTATTAGCCATGACATTAGATGTTGGCATTAGATGGACTGCTTGGCCAGTGAAAGACATCCCTTCCACAAGATGTAAAAGAAAAGATGCCCCACTCTGGTCATATGAAAACTGAGTCAAAGAATGATGATCAGGTGGCAATATATGACAGAGATGATGTATACACTCATGACCTTTACCCTACTTTTCAGGGATAGTTTCTTCTTAGCCCATTTCTGGGAAGACTAGCCACACTATTCATAACCTAGTCCCATTTTCTATCCCACTAGATGTCAGAACTACACCAAACTTCTCGCAACTTTACCAGTTCACTGGGCCAACACTCTTTGACACTGGCAACAGCATGGGCTTGCCTCTCCTGATGCCAAGCTGCAAGCCCACTGACATTTCAATAAGTTTTTGCTCCTGTCACTGTATCAACCTCCAAGATGTCTGATACTGTAGCATCATCTACATATCCTGACACTGCTCTTCTGTATTCCAGTCTAAATTAAATACTCCTCAACTCCTACAATTTCTGCAACAGTTACTCCTGAGTTTGTGCATACAAAAGAGATGTGGGAAGACATTTTTGATGGACCGGGCATATGGTTTGAAACAGTTCTGATTGGTGACCATATAATCTGACCAAGCAGAATGCCACTGAAAATGAAACTTAGGGGGCAGTTACCATGTAGTGACACTTGACCCCTATCAAAAGCTTTTGATGAATCCAAACTGCTCTAAGCCTACCACAGCCAAGTTGGTTATCCATTCCCTTTATGATGTATTGCATGGTTATGGTTGCCATGGGTAGATCACACAATCGCACAAGTTTGCACTTTCTGACCATACAACTAATGACCAACACCAACTTCTTTCTTAGCACCTTGGTCAAAATCTTAAACTCTGCATTCAACAGAAATTGTGAGTCAAAAATATTAATGTTCCCCTCAGTTGCATGTTTCTTCAGCAACACTGCCACTTACTGTTCTGCTGCTAGCTGCCAGACATCTTCTGAAAGCTCTTGGACAAGTCTGGCATATTAATGTAAAGTTCTTTCCGAATCTGTCTTTTCAGCTGTGTCTTGGGAGATGAGCTCCTCAAAGTCACTTCCTTTGTATTTTTTTTTTGTGCCCTTTCTTCTATGACCCTCATCAACTCACTGTTGTTTCTATTTTCAGCAGTGTTATTTATTTATTTATTTTGTATTTTGTAATGTTACTGTTGTTTTTGTTGCTTTTTTTATGTTTTTACTGTGGTTGTTTTGTTTGTGTTTTAATTTTTATTGTTGGTGTTATTGCCAGTTTGGCTGCGACTGTTGTTATCATTGGTAGTGGTGTAGCTTAAATATTCTATCGCAGACTCTTACTACCTCGATTACCTTATCAACCCATTTCTCCGCAAGAAATATACTCCCCGACCCCATCAGTGTTCCCGGCCCAGAAAATCTTGTACCTATGTTCTTGGCCTATGAGGAACCTTGCGAAACCTCTTCTCCACCTTACTTCTTGGATGCAGCACAGATCTACATATCTCTGTTCAAGCATCTCAACAATCTCTCCAGACCTACTTTTCAGTGTGCCCACATTGAGTGTGCCAACCCTGATGGTGTGGGAGGTGTGGGCCTGTGTGACCCTGGGATGGGGGACAGCAGCATCATGTACCTGAAAAAAAAAGCTCACATTTGGCAGAATTCATATACAAACAATAGCCTTCAACCTGCATACACTGCATCATCATTTTTATGCTCTACATGATCACTACCCTACGTAGGAGATAAACCCTAAGTAGGGGTGGGGATGATGTTAAGCCTTTAGAAGTGTTCATGGGAGACAATCAAAAGATGTGTATACGTGCATATATATAAAGATTCTGGTGAGGTACCAGTGTTATCTGCACAGCTCAAAGTTAGGTGAAGAAAACTAATAATTAACAAGTATGTCCAGGTATTAGTGCAATAGAGTCATTTCAGGCAGCTCCATTTAATCTATGAATGTAAGCATTACATCAATTTGTAAAACACCACCTTCCTCAGATGCATAAGACCATGTAGTTTTTTTAACGTACAGGACACTCCATTGTAAGTTCTTTGTTCTTAGCAAATTTTTAGAACTAGGGAATAAAGGAATTACATGCTTGTTGCTATTATTGTAGCAGAATGAACTTTGGGAGAAAATATCACAACTATAATTTGTAGTGGCAGAAGAGCATAACGAAGGGGTTCAAGGGATGATAATATAGCTACATATATCTTTCTCCTTATCACAACCAACAGTTCTAATGCAGCTAGTATTCTACATCCACTTAGAATTACAACCACTGGGAATTGACAGTTAAGTTCTAGCTGCTGGTGATAAATTATTTTATGTCAGGTACAGTTCCCTACCCATTTTTTTACTGTGACTATAAATTTGCTATGACTACATAAAAGAACATGTCTCAGAAAATGTCAAAGATAATGGTATGTGTCCAGAAAAAGGTGGGGTAGGGGTGACAAACTATTTTATAACTAGCTGACGTACACCACGGTAATTCCCGGGAAAGTGGGGCTTATCCCTTGGTTCCGTTCTCATAATTGTTTCGCTAATCCAATAATAACAATACAAAGTATGTAGCCTTTAAAACGGGTTTTGTGCATTTACAGAGAATACCGAACTGTCTTACACAGGATCTTGTTTTTAGGAAATCCCAATAAGCTAGAAATACCCAAATTGTGAAGTCAGTTATGTAATAACATAGAATTAGTTACCCGATAGTAAGAATTCAAATAAAGTAGCCCCGAAAAGGGTTTTAATGCATTCCCAGAGTATATAGAACATAAGAGGAAATATTTAGAAGGTATGTATACTAAAATTGTGAAGCATGTTATGTAATAACAGGCTAATCAGATGTAAGATAATAACAATTCAAAGTAAATAACTCTGAAAAGGGCTTTTGTGCGTTCCCAGAGAATATTATCCTCAGGGACACTAGTGTTGGTATATTCGTGAATAAGTCACTAACTGAAATAAGTGGATCTATTGTTTAGGAAAATACTATTTACCTGTTCAAGGGTTGTACTGGATAAATTGCAAAAATAACTAACAGTTCAAATACTAAGAAATAAGCATACTCAATTTCATTTTTACCAAATAATTTAGGAAACTAAATGGGTTATTTCCCTTGGCTATATATAAGGATCCCTTCCAGGGCGAATGGGTTATTTCCCTTGGGTTTTAAAATAAAATATATTAGATATATATAAGGATCCCTTCCAGGGAGGCTATTATCGATTTTTTTTCAACAATCTGAGTATGCCATGAGGTTTCCAGACATGAGTTTTGCTCATGTGTCAAGTTGCATCAAAATCGATAAACTGATGTAGGAGGAATTAGCTAACAACTCCACAAACACACCTACAGACAGAATTTCCCACATATGTTGTAGATTATCAGTTTAAAGGGGCCTTAAATAGAAAACAAAAGATGTCACAATGAGATCTAAATGGGCATTAAGGGTACAGGGGAATCCAAATTTACCAAAATTTATATATTATTATATTTTGTATCATAAATGATAAAAATTTAAAAATTCAGAATGAGATTTAAGGACCAAGTAAGAGAAGAAGGATATATAAACCAATTTCAGTTCTAAAAATGTAGACACTTTTATATAAAATAGAAACCTCATAATGCTCATGGAGGAAGATGAAGAGCTTCTGAAATGACTGAAATGCAATTTCTACCTGCAACCAGAAATTTGTGTATGTGTGTATTATGATTAACAGAAAACTACCCAGCAAATAGGTTCTCTAGTAGTTATTTTTAAAAAAATTCTAAAATCAATGCTACTCTTATCTTTTCTGAAAGATGTACATATAGCAGTATTTCTGAAAATACAGATCTCCAATGCTTGTATTGAAAATCATAAATAGTTGGTCATTAGATAATCAATAAGTCACTCAATCTTCTGCTATTTACTTTTTGCATGGTTTTGTGAATAGCAGTCTCTTCTGTAACAATCAAAGTATGTTTAGGTCTCAGCATCCAATAGATATCCACTCTTAGCTTAGATAGAATCAGAATATTTGCAATAAGGTTGCTTCATAGCTACTCCACTTGTTTCCTTTACAGTCTCTGTAAAGGCTTGCTCTTTAGTACTCAATGTTTTCTCCCCATTGAAGTGGAAATTAAAAGGCAGAATTAGTACTTCTCCATCTATTAGAATCAATTAAATGAAGTAGTGATATATACATAGTTATATGTTTAAAGACTTTCTCCTTTTGGTTTGGTTAAACTAAGATATATTTTTTTGTTTCTGCCACCCTTCTATCCAGTTTTTCCATTCAAAATACATTCAATCTGAATTTAAAATTCATTTAAACTCTGTTAGGTGTAACTTCCAAACAGCAGTAAGTGTTCTATATTTTGATAGGAGAGGAGGAAAAAGAGAACCATGACACAGATGAGAGCTGGTTGCAAATACTAGATAGCCCACTGCAAGCCATTAACCAATTTTGTGAATGTAGTAAGGGCCCAATCAGGCAGTAGGCAATATTGTGTTATAAGAACTATGTGCAAGGCATAGCAAAAGGAAAGGAGGAGAGCAATTAACTCCTGGGTCAAGTGTGAAGAGACACAAAATTTTCTCCAGATTTTCATACCAGAAAATACTTTTACCCCTGTATCTGACAATCCTTGCTATGCTAGAGGCAAACTGACATTTCTGGAAGAAAGCTTGACAAAGCACAATATGTCAGATATATTTAACTAGGATAGAAGCTAAGAGTAAGAGGTTTACTAAAGTTCTATGACATGAAATTGAGAAGCATGAACTGTTCCAAAATTCCAAAGCAGAGTTATCATATAAATCAGAATGTCAGTAGGGAAAAATGTATTTGCAATGAAGGTAGTAAACTTACTTTCAGTGATTGTGAAAATAGATATGGAAAGTGCTACAATAAGAGGTTGTTGAATGAAGAGTTAAAGTGGAAATATAAAAGGGATTACAAAAGAATGTTGAATGTAGAGTAAGGCTACTCCGTATTGGACTAACAAACAGACCAGCTTCTGAGGCTAACTTCATTATAATTAGTAAGGCTTTAAGGATATGAAGATTTAGAAAACAGCAAGTTCAGGTTTAGTTGCTGAAATGTTAAAGCTATCAACTAATATTATAGTAGTTACTTTCTTAGTAAATCGAGTATTGTTGGAAGGTGCTATCATTGCTGACTGGCATAGCATCAACAACATCAAAGATGAAAGAGGTGCACTAGGAGACAATTACAGAGGCCTCAAACTGATAAATCAGTTGTTGAAACTAATTGGTGAGTTTTAGTAAATGCTAAAATGAAATAGTTTTGTATTAAGATAAAGAGTCAAAACTAGGATACATCTTTAAACTGCTGCCAAATATTTAACTGTTTTCTCTCTGTCACAAGTTTGACTAGTTACAGCTTACCTGGGAATTTCTTATGATTTCTTTGCTCTTCATGCTTTTAGCAATAAATAAACACTAATTTCCATCAGATCAAGAATGTTCAGGTAACATGAAGAATCATACCTTATATTTATATCAATACTTGTTTAGAGAAATTGTTTTGAGTAATTCTGTTGAAATTTCAGTCAAGTCAGATTCCATCTTTTCTGTTACATATAGAGCATTACATATTTTTACCTGGCCTCCTCTATTAATTTTTTGGAAATAGTTAAATACCACAGTTTCATATCTGTACTCCATGTTTTTTCTCAAAACGTTTCTTCAGAATAACCTTTTAACTTAAATTTACCATCTAATTTCTTACTGAAAATTATACAAATTAAATATTAATTGAACCAGTCTTATCTAAATACATCTAATTATTTCTTTCTATCATACTAGATTATGGATGCTATCTCCCACTTCAAATTATCAATTATTTTAAATTTCTCATTCATCAGGGTTGATGGTGTTGAAGAAGTACAATATGAAATATCTCGGATTAAACAAAAAAGTAAGTCCAAACATTGATGACATACGTTGTGATTAAAAAGAGAAGCTATATTGTTTTAGAATCAGATGATGTGTTCACTTGTATAACTTGTCTCTCTTAAGTTTCTTCTTTGAATCAGTTCTACCAGCTACCTATACTACTTTTAGCTTCTGTGTTGTTATATTCATATCCATTTGTGTAATTTTTTTGCCATTAGTTTAAGTTATTGGTATTTTGCCCATGTGGAATTATCTTTATTATTTTTTTTATCATTCATGTATTTTTATTAGGTAAAGTCTGTTGAAAGGTAATTTATTGACTTACAACACTACATTACAAATATTACATCAAAGTCAATAAATTATTGTATGTATGCTGTTGAATAATTTGCAAAAATAAATATTGTTTCTAACCTGAATAGTCCATTTAAGCTTCACTAATTTATTCAGTAGAATCTTGTACCTCAATAGCAATGTTTCTGTGCTTATTAAATGAAAGCTCTTTTTTTAACAAAGTTGTATATATAATCTTCATGTTTTTCATCATCCCTCTGGTAATTACACACCTCCCCAACATAGCCATAAAGAGCAGAAATTGCAATCACAATAAAATAAAATGCAGAATGAGAACACAGCATGATGGTAAATAGTCTGGAAGTTAAAGAGACTTTTTATACTTGCACCAGCAAGTCTCTTTTTAGCCACTTAGTCTGCTGATCATACATGTATATGGCCTTCTCATTAACAGCCTAAAAAGGACCTTGCATCTTGCTGTGCCTTATAGGCACAGTAAACATAGAAGATTTAGTTAACTCTGACATTCCCTGAGAGAATTTGTTTGTGACATATTTATAGCTTGAAATAAAAATTCATACAAGAATCATCATCTTTGTGACATTCATCCCACTCTCACCTCTCTGACTACAGTACTATTGCTCAACTGCTGTAGTTATATGAGAGCTGAACTATACATATGCCTTCTTTTTTGTGTTAGCAATAATTCCTCTTCTTGGAACTACCCCCTTGCCACCCATCCCACACTCTCAATGTCATCCCTTATCACTGTATATCCATTGAACTCCTATTTCACCTGAATGCCCTCTCATCTTTACTATTGACACCCCTTTTTTTTGTAACTAACTATATCCACCCTTATGTACACTTCTGTCTCCCAACATTTCACCTCGTCCCACCTACCTACTCATCAGCCATCCTTGATTCTCTGCCCTATCTTTTCTTATTCTTTCTTTATCCACTTCTTGTACTTTGAGGGTACACTCTGATATCTCATCTCCACCATCCTTTCTCTCTTTCCTGCTGAGCTATCCACGTATCTCCTCTACAGCAAGACACCTGTTCCTGTCCCTCTTTTCTACACCTGGCACAATGCCACTTCCCTCAATACTGTACCCCCACTCTGTGTAGGGGTTGTGTCTTGCATGTTACTAGTGCTAGCCAGATCATGTGGAATCCAATCCATAGCAGCATGGAAGATGGACATTGGTGAACAGGAGGAGGAGGAAGACAATGACAACAACGTTGATCTCTGGCTTCCAGCAGAAATTTTAATTCATGTAACTCTTTGGTTTCAAATATGCATCATAATTGAATCTAGAAATATTTCCAAAATTATTTATTTTACTTACTGTATCTTTAAGACTTCTTTTATTTGTTGACTGATATCTGTGGCTCAGAATGTTCTAAAGTAGAGATTTCACCTTCACCTTTTCTGTTTTCTATTGTAGTGAAGGAACTGACAGTTCTTCAGGTCAGACACTTGAACCTACCCACCATGGATGACAGTATTGATGAGGAGCATGTCATACAAATCCAAACGCAGGAAATCACCCAGGTCTGTTTTTTGATTTTCCCAGTCTTCATGTTGCTATATTTACTTCTTATCTAACCTAATTGTTTATATGGTTGTTAATCATTTCCCTAACAGGGAATCATGTGTACACACTACATACATGTAAACACATGCATACATACGCATACATGATCTTTTTGTAGTCACATGACCTACTAGAAATAGCAACCAAAATCTCTCAAATCACACCCTAACCAGCTTTAAAAAAAAAGTCATAGATGATATAATCCTGAAAAACATTATTCCTGAAAAACTAGCTATGATAATTGTTACTGGAATGCTTTTAATCAAAGACCTGCTCAATCAGAGCCAAAAAATGGTGATCTCACTACTTCCAATGCTACAAAAAATGCACCCAATACACTGTAAACTGATTGGCATTTGGTAGAGCATCCAACCATTGAAACCATGACAAAGCAAGCATTGGAGCTTGACACAGCACTTGCAAGATCCTGTCAAATTGTTCAACCCTTGTCAGCACGGAAGATGGATGTTAAATGATAATGATAGCAGTGGCGACAGCACTGAATCAGTTCTAAATTCTTGGTTTGAGTCCAAAGTAATCTCTACATAGAGTTTAAAAATGGAATGAAAAATGGGAGAGCTAGTAAGTATGAAGAAGCAAAGCAGTTGTAGCAAGAGAGACTCACACTGATGTTGGTGACAAAAGTAGATGAGACTATTTCAGGAAAGGGAGTTGTTGTTTAGTCCCAATTAAGCAAACTTATGATTAAAAGCATTTCAGTTGTGATCATCCCACTCTTTTAGGGAGGCATACTGCACTACATTACCTAATGCATCCTTTTCTTGTTTTAAACAGTAGGGTGTGATACAAAGGAGATTTGGTTGCTATTTCTATTACATCAGGCTACCATGTAGAGGCTCCCTTGTATTATATAGTGAGGTTTGTGAGCTGTAATTACATTGGACTAAAAATTAAGCCATTTTTTTCTTCTTGATATTTAATGATCAAATGACAGGAATTTAACAAAAGCAGTCAATCACCTGACTAATTGCTTTACAGTATTCAATTTTATTGTTTTGTACTCTGGGTTCTACTTCTAATGCAAGTTTTCTTTCAAAATCATTGAAATAAGAACTAGGATATACTATGGCTGATTCAAAAGACTATATCTCATTGGCAAACATTGGCTTCTTACCTAATTCAAAATTAAATCACAGTTTCTTTGGAGTGAGCCTCTAAGTAGCCACTCCACCTGTTAGATAATGCAAACAAATTTCCTTCAAACAACAACTAACCACCTTAGGAAAAATAGAGCCATTTGAATTATACAGTTCTAGAAACAGTGTTTGGAAAGAAAACGGGATGGTCATGGCTGAAACACTTTGGTCATAGAACTGCTTGATCAGTGCTAACCTGTAGTTAAATAACAAGATTATGAACATGTGAAAGACCTCAACTGAAATGTCAGATAAAGAGGATTCTGTAGGCAGTTTATTAAATATAGTGTGTGTTTCTATCAGCTCTATACATTTTTAAACTTTTTTTTTTCCTAATTTGCAGATTTTCACTCATTGTCAGAATCTGATTCATCAAATTAGCCGGCGCAGTAAAAGTGGAACACCACAAGAGATTAAACTGTGCAAAAATATTGTTTCTTCTTTAGCCAGAACTATTCAAGAAATGTCAACCAACTTTAAAAGGTGTCAGTCGTCATATTTGCAGCGTAAGTTTGTTTTCTTTCTCTCGTTCTTTATTTATTTACATTTCATATTTATTTACATTTTTTCATGAGAAAGCATGGCCAGTATGCATGTGTGTCTGTGAGTATGTCTGTCTGTGTGTACTCCAGTTATTAAATGTGGCATTGAAATTGCTTACTATTTTTCTTTCATGTTTTAAAATCTCTTAATAGAGGGCTTTTGCTGATTTTTTTAAAACTACATGAGAGAGAGGGACACACCTCTCTCTTTCTCTCCTATTACTCTCTCTTTTATCAACCTGCCTCACTTTTATTGCTCTTTCTTGGCCTCTCTGCTATCTCTGTTCTTTTCATCCTATCTTTCTCCTATTTTACACTCTCTTCATTACTTTCCCTCTATCTCCCACCTACTCTTTTCACTCTGACTCTCCTAACACACATTCTCTCTCCTGCATTACCCTTTCTTCTTTCTCCTTTTATTCAGGCCCAATTCTTTTACTCTCTCTTCTATCACTCTCTCACTCCGGGTATTTTTTCCTGTCACTCTTTCTTTTTCTCCACTACACCATGTGATAACAGCATATGGTGATACAAGTGATAGAAACTATCCTTTCCATACATCCACTTATGGGAAAAGACAGGGACAAATTAACACAAACAACACAAGAGAGGACTATAGTCTTGTCAAGGATGAAACAACTGCTCTGTGCCTCATGTGTATGAGGCACCAGAGATAGCTGCATCTGATGCCTCTAACCTACAACGTTTCTATATGAACAGAGATATTATAGACTAGAGAACACTCTTTAAGCTTGCTAGGAACAAACCAGTTCCTTTGGTGCTGATGCAACAAAAAATATCTATAAAATAGTAGACAATAAGAGGAAGGGCTTCCAGCCATAAAAACTATGCCAAAAATGGAATGTATGAGTGTGTGTGTGTGTGTGCATGTGTATGTGTGTCTGTGTGTATGTATGTGCATGTGTTTTATGCACTCTTCTGTTCAGAATTAGCACGTTAATAGCCAATTATTCAATCAACTGAATGACCTTTTCATGGAATTAACATGAAAAGTGGCTGAGTACTCCACAGACACGTGTACCCTTAATTTAATTCTCAAGTAAAATCAGGGTCAATCAGGTGACATGACTGGACCTTTGAATTACAGGTATGTGATGGCTTCTGCACAGTTATATATCATTTTCATCGTTTAATGTCCACTTTTCCATGCTTGCAAGGAACTTGCTAAGGCAGGTTTTTCTACAGTTAGATGCCCTTTCTATTGTTGGCCCTCACTTGTCTCCAAGCAATTAAGTATTTTCCCATAGCCAGACAATTTTTGTATTACAGTGACGCTTGTTTACAGTTATCATATGATATCAAGATAAGAGAACTCAAAAACAGTTACACATACATACATACACACACACACACACATACACACACACACACACACACACACACACACACACACACACACACACACACACACAAATACCTGTTGAATGTTTTGCTGCAACTATGTTACACTAGTAATTATCATATTTTCACAAATGGCAGGGCTAAAGATGAGAGAGGACCGATCTCAGCAGTACTTTGATGCCAATATCAATGCTGATTCTGGCCTTTTTAATGATGATCTGTTACTAGAGGAAGAGATTTATGATAAGGTAAGAAACTCTCATATATTTCAGTTATACTTATTTTGATGAGTCATGATTTTTTTTTTTTTTTTACATAAAAGTGGTCTGTTGACATCTTCATTTATAGGTAATGCAAATATAAATGGTCTATTCTGATTGACGGCTTAACAGACAGTAATACATCATCATCATCATTGCTTAACATCCACTTTTTACATTCTCATATGGGTCAGATGGAATTTGTTAAAGCAGATTTTCTATGGCCATATGCAGTTCCTGTCACCAACCCTCACCTGGAAAAGCAGGAAATGTAGCTTAGACCTGGTTAGATCAGATTACTTATTATAAATATAATTTAAAATCATTTTAAGAAACAAAAATATTTTATATATATTATATATACTGTACATTAGTATTGAATTCACACCTATATGATATCAAGATTCAGTGATTATTTGCTAGATAAAATCAAAGTTCACAAGACTAAAAAGTCCTGTTACTTGGAAGGAAGATTAGGAGCTAGAATGGCTGCTTTATGCAAGATGTTGAGAGGAGAAATTATGATGGGAGGAGAAAGGACAGATTTGTTGTAGGGGTGGGGGTCATGGACAGCTCATACTTTACATGGGTGGGAGTGGTGTCTGGAGTAGTACCAGAAAGAGAAGTGAATATAGTGGTGATGAATTATCAGACTGTACCCTCAAGGTAACTTGTCCAAGAAGGTGAATGAAAAAGAGGAGAATCCACAGGGTTGAGTGTGGAGTGAGAGAGAGAGAGAGCAATATAAACCTGAGGTGGAGGTGGTCAATGCTAAATATGAATGGGAGGAATGATGATAAAAATGATGAGTGTCTGTCAATAGGGAAAAGCTTGAGGAGGGTGGATATGATATGGATTTTAGTTAGATTCTAATTTAATTATTTACTGCTGCAGAATGGAACAGTAGTTAGGAAATTACTGAAGGGATAAATGATATGAGACATGAAGGGTAGGGTTAAGGATTTCAAGTGTAGAGAGAGATGGGTAAAATAAGAGTGAGGGTGAACAATGATAATAATTATGGTGAACGAGGGTAGAGGTGATAATAGTAAGAATGTGGAATGGATGTCTATAAAAAGTACACTGATGGTCCAAGGTTGTGATATGTAAAAACAATATCTTCAGCTGGTAAAAACAATATCTTAATGACTTCTGTTCTTGTTTCTTAGTGCAATCTTAATAAATGCAGAACAATGAGTGCATTAACAATTAACAGGTTGATATATATTGTCATTAAAATGCTTCTTAAATATTTGGATAAAAAATAAATTGGAACAAGTCGAAAATTATGTAATGTTTGTAACTCCTTAAAACTTCATCATTTTTTTAAATATTAAATTACCTTCTCATTTAATATAATGTCAATATTTGTAGAGTTTCACAAGTGCCCAGAAGCAGCTTGTTGAAGACAACAGTGTTTTAATCCAACAAAGAGAGAACGAAATCATCAAAATTGTCTCATCCATCCAAGACTTGAATGAAATTTTCAAAGATTTATCCACTATGATAGTGGATCAGGTCAGTTAAATTCCACTTTTTTTATAGCTTGATATTTATTGTAATCAGAATAATAATTGATTGCTTAAGATATTCTATTAAGGGCTCTGTTTTATTCTAATGGTCTTGTGTGCTTGTGTAAGGTATTCACTTCTCTCTATGGCTTTTGCTATCAATCTTCAGTGTTAGGCAAGTTAAAAAGAAATATTCCAAGAATGCAGAACAAATGTCTGAATTAAAAAAATGATAAAACCTATTAAATTCATAACACAAAAAAAAAATTCTATATGAAAATGTTGTGGAAAAGCTTCAGTGAATTCTAATGAAACATTTCTATAATCTAGTGGGGAATGACTAAATGTCAAGTCAAACTTGAATGGTGACTTAACTATGCAGCTTTGCAGTTCTTTGTTTAATGCAGTGTAAATGTGGTAAGATTAGAACCTGATGTTATGAACTATCAAGGCTCATTAACTGTTAATTGTATACCATTGCAATGTTTTTCTTTTTTTTGGGGGGGGGGGGTCATATTACTGACAGTCATACAAGATGTCATTTCTGTTTTGCATTACTGTCATGTCTGAATTTCTGATTCATGTTTGTTTGTTTCTTATTTCAGGGTACTATATTAGATCGTATTGACTACAATGTAGAAATGGCCAATGTTCAGGTGGAAAAAGGTTTGGTACAACTAAAGAAGGCTGAGACACATCAAAAGAAGAGCAGAAAAATGCTAATAATAACTGTTCTTTCAATTATCATTATCATTCTCATCATTATATTGATTGCCGTTAAACATTAAGGTAATGCTGCAGACAATCACATTGCTGAACTCACTCCATACAGACACTGATTTATTTTCTACTATATATCTTTTACTCTACATTACAAGGCACCATTTACTGCTGTGTGTCTTTCTAATTCATACCCTTTCCTTCAATAATAGTTAAATCCTATTATATCTGCTTAAGCAATTAGCTATGTTCAGCATAAACTGAGGTTAATATCAGTGAGTTAGCCAGAAACATTGTCTTCCCACTGGGTACACAGATCTCATTGTCATATTAAAACAAGCCAGTTGCCAGTCAGTGGGATGGAAAATTAAAGTCAGTTGAAATAACACTTTAACTGTATGTATGTGCATGCACATCTGACAAAGCAACAGTGAAAAATATTTTTAAATAAATGTGAAGGGAATATCCACAACAGTTTGATTCCACCAGGCTTCACATTGTAAGCACAGCAAAAAGGCATGATTATTGAAACAAGTGTATATAATATATACTTCTGGCTTTCTGTATCATCTCAAAGATTATTGCCTTTTATATTATTTAAACTTTATTCTATTTAATCCAATATTTCTCAAATATAAGGTAATTTATTTATTAATTTATAGTATAGTATTGTTACATTTCAAATGCGAAATTTTCTACAAAAATGCTAACATTTTATCAGCTAAAATATATGTGCTAAATTTCTTGCATAAAATGTAGAAAAATCTGAAGATTTTGAAAATGAATTTAAAAAGCAACTGCTTGAATATACAGATACTCTTTTGTTATTCTACTAAAAAAAAAAGATAAAAATGGTGCACCAACATGCTGGTTTGGGGGACCAACAGTTTATTTATTATACATATGTGTCACCTAAAAAATACTGTAAAGGTGAAATACTGGCTGGATGAACAATTTACTGAATCACCAATTTCATGCTTACATTTTTGTGAATTAGAAATTTTTGTTCTTTTTATATTTGAGAAATTTTATTATAGAGAAAGGCTGTGGTTCTGTGCATGAAGCAAGAATGTTGTTATGTACTTGTGTGTGAAGTGAGAGTGTTGTTTACTTGTGTATAAGGTAAAGTGTACATGTGAAGAATTAGCAAAAACTTTTGACATTTCCAGACACATTTTTTTTAAAACTTGTTTTTAATTTTTCTAGTATTGTGAAAGTGTAATTAGATAGCAGCTAGTAAATGTTACCACGCCTTAGTGGCATTGCATTCTGGTTAGATACCAACTGATAAACTCTACCACTTATTGGTATAAGCAGTATTGTTACACAACAACAAGTAAACTGCTTTGCTTGTGTAGAAAATATTAACTACCATCTAGTAAACAACACAACTTTAGATTGGTGAACTGTATTCCTCTATACTGGTAAGAGCAATGTGATAACAACAGCTGGCATTTACTGGATATATATATATATATATATATATATATATATATATATATATATATATATATAATATCATTATTGTAGAGTAAATGTCTCTTTTCTGATTTTTTTTTTCCAGTCAGCTAATTACTGATCTACTTAAGACTTTGAGTACACCAACCTGGTGAATTCAGATTGATTACAGTGATGTTTTTTTTTATTTTAAAAAGAAACTTGTTGAATATCCTGAATAGCAGCCTTCTCCCAAAACTGAGGGAATTAGTGTAAGATTAGTGTTTGTTTTCCTCTTCTACTGGATAAAACTTTGAGCTAGAGAAATATCTTGATGTTGTGCATCTAAATTTGCACATGTAATCAAGTACTTTAGCATAGCGAATGTGAGTGGGTGTTATTTTGAAAAAAATCTTCATCGTTTCTCTATATTTTTGTATATAATTGTCATGGGTGATGTACCATATTTAATAATGAAGATTTTATGAAAATGAAGAATTTTAAATCTTAATCATAGATTTTGTTGTTTTGTTTTTTTCTCTTTCTTTAAAAAAATAATGATGACAGTATCAAACATATTGTAAAATATATATTGTATTTCAGATTTACCTGCACTTTGTTTTAGCTTGATTTTATTTTTGGACAGAACAGTGAGACAAAGATTCTTTAACTAAAGCAGTATAAATTGTTACAATATTCTTTTCTCTGTCTTTTGACACATGCACATATGTTTATGTATTTGGGAATACATTCCATAAATCAAGCTGACCTCAAGCAGAGAACAAAAGCTTAAAACCGGGTAGAGTTGGGAGATTCAACTGCATTTTTTTTTTTGCAAAATAATCAGAGGACTCAGAAGAAATTATTGTTAATGAAAGCTGAGTAATAACAGAAATTCATTTTGTTCCAAGTGTTGTTCATGTACACAAACATACACTTTCTTTTTTTTTTTTTTTCAAAATAGAAGAAATAGTTTGCATTTTAAAGCTGGAAATATATTTTCTGACTTTTCAGAAATATTTTATACCAAGACAACATTCATGAGCAATTTTAGATTTCATTGAACTTAGTTTTATGTCAATCATCAAAAATGTAGCATTTATTTGTAGTGTAGGACTACATGTCCCTGTCCTCAATTGATTCCATGTGGATTGGTGTCAGTTGTAAACTCTGTGTGTGTGTGTAAAACCTGCTTAATTTTACAATGGTTACAAAATGGAAGAGCTGTCACTATACATTTGACAGGTTGAAGCTTTTATCAATTTTCAACAGATTAACACGGCCGGACTTAAAAAATAAACAACTATTGATTTAATAATCAGTCGGGAACAATTGCTTCTAATTTGTTTTTTTTCTGTTTTAGTAATTAATCTCTTTAAAGACCAATATATGATAATGATTTCTAACATTGACACTCAGCCTGAAATTCTGGGGATGAATATTATCGATTGATTATAATTGACCCTAGTATTTGGTTGGTACTTATTTTATTGTCCCTTCCTACTTTCAGGAAGTTGAATAATAAAGTCAGTCCCAGTAGGAATATAGTTCAATATAGTTACTTAGTAAATCAAGAATTTCTCAGCATTCCTGACATGTCATCCATGACATTTTAAAACTCTTGTATTGTGCATCCTGTGTCTTCTAGTAATTGGTTGATGTAGATTTTTGATAGTCTATGTCTTCCCTGTTTACCATGAGAAGATTGTCACAGAAGAACTTCAACTATTAGCTTCTTCTTGTTACATTAACTGTGACCAATAGATCTCAGCCTGTGTTTTTGTATTGTCCCTGAGATATATGGAATGTCTTGGTATAGCTCTTTGTCAGTCATGTATTGACACCAAGCAACATTTAGAACAGTATGGAGCATTCTGATGTACATGTCATTCAGAATTTTCTTCATAGGAGCTGTAAGTATCCATGTTATTGAACCATAAGTTAAAGTAGATTCAACTGCAACTCTGAAAAAGTCTATTTTAGTTCTTTGCTGAAAATCAAATTTCTATATCTTATCCAAAAAATGTTAAGCACTCCTCATGCTTTACTGATT